>NW_011888883.1:2607317-2625753 GCF_000151845.1 Pteropus vampyrus
AATCCATAGTAGGTAAACATGTTTTCAAGGCTATCTGCTGGAGCTGGAGCAGTATTTCCCATAAGAAATTCCCTAACCTCCTTAAATCACTCATCAGTTTCTTGGCAGTTGCCTGTTACTGTCTCAGTACTCTCAGCAGAAAATATCTTTTTGGAAGTTTCCCTGTTGTCCCCTAAAAGTTGTGACTACAGGACAATATGGCTCCTGCTAGAAGATTTGATTGAATATCTGTAATGCCTCCTTTATAATATCAGAAGTATAATTTTATATCTGATTTAGTTTAGTTTATGTTCATTTAGTTTATTAGGTTATTATATTAGTCAGGGTTCTCCAGAGAAACAGAACCAATAGGGTGTGTGTGTGTGTGTGTGTGTGTGTGTGTGTGTGAAATTTTAAGGAATTCACTTATACAGTTATGGAGGTTGGCAAGTCCAAAATCTGCAGGGTGGGTGGGCTGGCTGTGGACCCAGAGAAGAACCTATGTTGCGGTTTAAATCTGCCATCTGCTGCAGAGTTCCCTCTTGCTTAGGGGAGGTCAGTCTTTCATTCTGAAGCTCAAGCCTTCAACTAATTGAATGAGGTTCACCAATCATCGAGGACAATCTACTTTCTTCAAAGTCCAATGAATTAAATGTAAATCTCATCCAAATCACCCTCTCAGAAATACCCAGAATGATGTGACCCAGCCAAGTGAACACATAAAAGTTGCCATTACATTTTTAAAAATTTTTTATTTTAACGATAGGTGTCCCAACACTGCCTTGGCTCAATGTGAACTTTATCTGCTAAAGGGTAGGGACTGTCTGCAACTTAATTTATCTAATTTATCACTTTATCCATAGGACCCAGCTCTACAGATGAATGAATGATTGCATATTATTAGCAGCCATCCTCTTTTTTCTCTCCCACTTCTGGTGGCATTTTAGGCAGCATCTAACTTGACAGTAGCCTCTGATGCTTTTTTGTTTACCCAGCACCACACATATCTGATGCCTCACTTGGAGGCTGTACGGATATTTTTTTCCCCAAGGGCAAATATGTTTATTTACAAAACACACAGACCCTCCCAGCATGCAGTGCCTGGGGGAGCAGGAGGGGTCAGGGCCTCACACACCTGAGACCCCAGGAGCACTGGGAGGTGGGGGCTAGATTATCCTAAATGTGTAATACATAAATAAACTGATTTCTCATCATGACATTGGCCAAATAATATTACCCTACCTATACTGTCACAGGAGGCAGGGACTATGTTTGTTCCTTGTTAAAGGGGCCTCTACTTCCCTAAGTACAATTAAGAATTTGATACCTTTCTTCCTCTTCTGCCTCTTCCTTGTCACTTGTCCTTTACACACACACACACACACACACACACACGCACACTTTCCTTCCTCTCTATTACCCTTTTTTGCCACACTTTTCTCTACCTTGGTATTTCTTCCCAAGTGTGGAATAAGTATGGAAATAATATTAATTCTAGGATTTAAACAGTTTTTTTGTAAAGCTCTCTTTAGTGAAAACTATCAGTTGTTCTCTTTGCCTCTTACCTTCCCTTTTTCTTTATCCCCAGGTGTAACTCACTGCACTATTCACACTCACAGGTTTTAGCATCACATTCAAGTTTGTGGTAGTTAGGACACTGTGTAGCTGTGAAAATAAACACTGGGGTTGATGCTCAGAACCCAAATGAAACATGGCAGTAGACCTAGAAGTCACTTAATGTGCCTTGTCTCTACTACTTTATTCCTTTTTTGGATAGTTTTTCTTAGATCAGTATTTACAAGTGGAGTCTGGGCAGACCAGGTGATTTATTCTTGAACAGGAAATGGAAATGTTTGCAAAGAAAAGATTCATAATTAATGAATAATAATTAATTAAATAATTAGACCCTTTGAGCCTAATGATTTTGGAAAAAAATGTTTATACTGCACCGTGTTATGTATTTTCTTCCCTATGAAAATAGTGTGTAGGAAACTCAGATGAAACAAGCCTGTAAATGCATATTTTTCTATATGGGCTGTTACCTGTTTTTCTTTTTGTTCTTAACACTAGATAGAATCTTGACTAGACAAATGAGGTAGGACCTGCTCAGTTCTGATTTTTATTCAAAATACTTATTCTTCACCCTTTCAAAGTTGCAGATCTTTCTGAGAGTCTGAAGAAAGCACGGACTCCTTACCTAGGAAAATTCACATACAGACATGAAATTTTGCATAGATCTTTAGCTTTGACCCAAAGATCTTTTACATGTGTATCTATGGAACTTCAAGTAAGAGACTTTGATCTATGGTAAAGGATTTTGCTTACCCCAGACTTTATCTGGGATTAATTGAGAATGGCTGCACTCACTCATATTATAAAAAGTACTTTATATTTCACTAAATTATTAACCTAACAATGAACCTCAAATGAATGGCAGTAGTGTTTGCCACAACTTATTATTTCCTTCTGACATAGACCCGGTGAGTCTAGGGAATAGTCTCTGCCCTGGGGTGGCCTAGATTCTATGGTCCCTCAAACAGTAGCAGGACCTGCTGCTCTTCTTCAGTGTATCCTTCGGAGCCACACTGGCATATACATTTTCATATTCAGAACCTAACTTTCACTCTTATGCACTTGTACAAATTTCTTTTTAACTTTCTGTTAAAACATCAGAGTTTTGTTTTCCCTCAATTGTGTTAGCATGGAGTTCTTTCTCTCTCTTAAAAAAAAAAAAAAAAAAAAAGCCTGCTACCAATAAGTTCCCAAAAGACTTTTCTCTCTGCTTACAGGAAGCTGTGGTTTGTGACCTGTCTCTGAACTACGTATATTCCATTATTCTTTGTTCTGTACTCTTTGCCGTCCTTGGGGTTGGAAGAAGTTTTGAAATACCTTTGGTTGAAAGAGTGTGTTCGTACTCAGGATTTGAACTAAAAACAGATTCCTTGCCTTAAATAGGGCAGAAGAATAGAAGCCATGACACCTTCTGTCCCTCTCCTCCATCAATGGCTGAAGTATCTAAGGGTATGCCCCATATAACCTCTTCATGATCAGTGGGTTATGGCAGATTGAACAGAAAATGTAAGCAGAAAATAAATTTAGTTTATTTCATGGTTATCCAGTCTTATCTCACACCTTCTAATCTAGATACTTTTAAAAGTTTACTTCTGCCTGAGGCTTTTAAAGCAAAATTCTATGTTGTGAAACATTTTGATCCTGTATACAAAGCAAATAAAATTCAAGATGGCAAAATTATTTCTAAGTGTTGTAAGTTTAAATGTGGTTAAAATACTCATTCTTTCTTTAATCCATTTATTGTGCTACATGATGTAAAGTAAATATGAGGTAAGACTACTGACATCTCAAAATATATTGAATGATATAAATAAAGATTTCAGACAATAGGACAACCATTAACTTTGGATTAGATCTATATAACAGGCTCTTGGGAACCAAATATTAGTTTCAAGCTTCCAATGATTTAACTATTAAATCTCAGGAAATGGTAGAAACACATTATGTATCTGGAGTTTATTGGGTTTTCTGTTCTGTTTCACTGGTCTATTTATTTATTCTTATCATAATTACTACAAGTGATTAATACGTATTTGGTAGTCTAAATCTTCCTCTTTTGGGGAGAGGGATATTTGGTATTCATAAGTTTTTGTTTTTCCATAAAGAAGAGCTATTTAGAATCTATTATTCAGATTCCCCCAACACTCTGTGTTTGTTGTGAATGAATTAAAAATATTGTTAAATGAAATTAATTCAGATCTAAATAAATGAAGAAACATCACATATTCATGAGTTGGAGAACTAGATATCGTAAGATGCAATATTCTCCAAGTTGATCTATTGATTCAACACAATTTCTATTAGAATCCAAGCTGCCTTTTTTGTGCAAATAAACACACTGATCCTAAGATTCATATGGAAACACAAGCAACCCAGAATAAAAAAAAAATCTTGAGAAAGAAAGAACAAATTTGGAGGACTCATACTTTCTGATTTCAAAACTTACTATACAGTTGTAGTACTCAAGTTGATGTGGTACTGGCATAAACCCATAAATCTATGGTCAATTAATTTTTAACATGGCTTTCAAGACCACTAAAAAGGGCAAGATTAGTCTTTTGAACAAATGGTGCTGGAACTAGGGGATAGCCACATGAGAAAGAGTGGAGTTGAACTCTACATCATTCCATACACAAAAATTAACTCAAAATGGATCAAATTCCTGCATGTAAGAGCCAAAATTTTAAATCACTCAAAAGAAAATTAAGGAGTAAATATTTGTGACCACAGATTTGGCAATGGATTATTATTTATGACACCAAAAGCACATACAACAAAAGAAAAAAAAAAGATGAGTTGGATTTCATCAAAATTAAAAATTTTTGTGCTTCAAATGAAAGTAAAAAGACAATTAGCACAATGGGAGAAATTGTTTACAAATCATATATCTGATAAGGATTTGTATCTAGAATATATAAAGGATGTTTATAATTGGGTAAGAAAGAACAAATGCCCAATTTAGATGGCTCGAATAGACATTTCTCTGATGCAGATGTACTAATGCCAATAAACATATAGATATATTCTCAACATCATTAGTTTATTATGGAAATGCAAATTAAAACCAAAATGAGATATGACTTAACACTCTTTAGGATGGTAATAATCTACAGGTTAAATGATAAGTATTGGCAAGGATGTGGAGAAATTGGAAACCTCATATAATGTAAAATGGTGCAGCCACTTTGGAAAACACTCTGGCAATTCTTCAATAAGTTATAGCTAGAGTTACCATTTGGTCCTGCAACTCCAATCTTAGGAATATAACCCAGAGAATTGAAAATATATGTCCACGCAAAAATTTTTACATCAATGTGCATAGCAGCAACATAGCCAAAAGGCAAAACCAACCCAATGTCCATAAACTGATGAATGGATGAACAAATTGTGGTACAACCACACAGTGGAATATCATTCAGCCGTAAAATGGAATGAAGTACTAATAAAGGCTACAACATGAATGGACCTTGACAACGTAGTAAATGAAGGTGGTTACAAAAGACCATAGGGAAAATCAATGTATATGAAATGTCCAGAATAGTCAAATTTATAGAAACAGACAGCATATTAGTTGTTGCTTAGGTCTTGGGGTAATTGGGTAATTGGAGGGTGATAACAAAAGGATATGGAGTTCCTTTTTGAGGTGATGAAAATTTTCTAAAATTGATTGTGGTAATGGTTGCATAATTCTGTCAATACTCTAAAAACCATTGAATTGTGTGCTTTAAATGGTAAATTGAATTATATTTCAATACGATAATTTAGTAAATGACAATATTGTTACAAAATAAAACCACAAAACCCAGTGTGAGATTTAATTTTATGTATCAACTTGGTAGGCCACGGTACAGATATATTTGGTTAAACACTAGTCTAAATGTTGCTCTAAAGGTATTTTTAAAATAATATTGACATTTAAATAAGTAGACTTCAAGTAAAGAAGATTACCTATCACAATATGGGTAGGTCTCACCCATAGAGTTGAAAGGCGTAGGAAAAAAAAGACTGATGTCCCCTAAGGAGGATGTCCAGCAGGCTGCTTTCAAATAAGCTGTAACATCAAACTCTTCCCTGAGTCTCCTGCCAGCTTACCCTGAGGATTTTGGACTTGCTAGTTTTTAGAATCACATGAGCCAATTCCTTAAAAATTTCTTAAAATAAATCTCTCTCTCTCTTTCTCTTTCTCTCTCTCTCTCGATGATTGATAGATGAAACAATAGATGATAGATAGATTAGATTAGATAGATAGATGATAGATAGATACCCTCTTGATCTGTTTCTTTAGAGAATTCTGACTAATATAGCTGATTAATATAACCAGAAACCATCAAAGTTATAAGGACATACATGCACAGCTATGACAACACATTTCCCCACTTCCATTTTGTGAAGTATCTACTTTTGTGCTATTGGTGTCCAAAGTATAGTCTTGACCTGGTACATGCTGACAGGAATCAGAAGTAACTGCTACAGAGACACAGCTAAGAAAAAAATGTGCTAATTTTACACTTGTTGGAAAAGGAAAAGTTAATTTAAATTCTTCAGTGCTAGCAGTACTTGGTAAAACTGGCATACATCTAGAGAAATTGGCATTATATGTGGGAGTAATATATTTGGAAAGCAATTTAGCAATAATTATCAAGATGTTTAAAAATGTTTATATCTTTCGACTCCCTATTTCCATTCCTAGGTATTTGTCTACAAAATTTATGTAGAAAATTAGAAAAGTGCTGTATATATGTATATATGTACATATAAAATACATACATAGCAATCTATAGAAAGGTCTATAATTAGTTATATTATGATTTATAGTTAGTTATGGACTAAACTGTGTCCCTCCCAAATTCATATTGAAGACCTAACCCCCTATACCTCAGAATGTAACCATATTTATAGATAGAGCCTTTAAAGAGATCATAAAGTTAAAATGAGGTCTTTTAGGGTGAGTACTAATCCAATATAACTTGCATCCTTATAAGAAGAAGAAATTTGGACATAGACATGTGCACACACCAAGGAAAGACCATGTGAAGACAGAAGGAGAAGATGTTCACCCACAAGCCATGGAGGGATGCCTCATAAGAAATCAACCCAGCTTACACCTTGATCTTGAACTTTTAGCCTCCAGAACTGTGAGAAAATAAATATCTGTTCTTTTAGCTACCCTGTATGTGGTACTTTGTTATGATGGCCTTAGCAAACTAATATATACATATATGTATACATATGTGTATACAAACTAATTACAGCACTTAAAAAATCTAAATAAGAAATAGTAGGGAACTACTTAAATTCAAATTGATGTATCAGTATGCTGGACTACAATATAGTTGTTAACATTAAAATTATGATTTATTGAAAAAAGATTACAGTAGGATATAAGTAAACAATGGGATGCTATTTAGCAGTCAAAAGAAATAAACTGCGTATATTCACATGCATAATTCTCTAAAACAATGTTGAGTGATTTAAAAAACAAAACAAAACTGAATATGATTTATAACTTAACACCGTTAATATAAATTTAAAAGCACATTCACGGTAAACAAGATATATTGTTCATGGATAAATATACACATAAGTAAAGATAGATATTATATATTGGAAGCAAACACCTTATATGTACGAGTGTGGGTATCTAGGTGGAGTAAGGGAATGAGATCTGAAAGGAAGAGAACTAACCATGAAAATAAATATTATAAGGAGTGGCTGATGAGGAAGATAATGTGCCCTGAGGCAGAGGCAACCAAGGAGTAAGATTGATTGTATCAATCCAAATCTGTGCATCCGAAGTGCAGCTAGAAACAAATAGATGGGAAATGAAAGACCAGAATGCATCCATTCTGCAGTCATGCTCCTATGCAAGTAGTTATATGTATGAAAAGTGAAGTAACAGAAACATAGATAAGTAATGATGGTGAAATTGAAGGTACATTTTTTTCTTTAACTTTGTTCTTTTTTTTTTTGTTTTGATAAGAGTTCTTTGTTTGTTTGTCCTGTAAATCAAATTTCTGAGGGCAAATAAAAGAATGAAAGTCCACATTTAGTCCAAGAACTTCATTGTGGGACTCTGTTCTTTCCATTGCAGGGGAGGTAGGGATGGAATCCTGCTGCTATAAACAGAAAATAGATATAATTATTAAGAAATCCAAGTGAGGTAGGCAGTTGAAACCAAAAGCAAATTTGCCTCTAGAGACCTGGCTTCAGCTGAGTTTTGTCTTTTTCATTCTTGTTCTCCTTTTGTTTGTTTTTTCCCCCCGCAGTTGCCTCTCTTTTCTTGTCCTCCCTTCAGCAAACACCTAAAATAAGCTTTGCAACTACCTTGCTTCTCGTACCCTGCTGTCAAATGAAGTCTGAAGAACAAAGAAAAACCAATTTGTTTCTGGTGCTCTGAGACCTTTAATAGTCATCTCAGGTCACTGGAGGGAGGAGAGAAATCCTGCCCACAGATGCTCAGTCATCCCTCCCTCATTCACTGGGCAATGCATGGAGCTGCCACACAAGCAAAATTATGGGAATGTGCTCTGCATGGTAGAGGAGAATTTTATAGTAGATTACTTCAAGTGAGGGTGGCTATTTCCTGTGTTCTGTTTTTGAGACTAGATCAACTTTCAAGCCTTTTAATCATACCTATGATTTTTTTCACCTTGAGGTGAAAAGCTTAAATGCTAGGGAGTGATTCTCAGCTCCTACTGCACATTAAAATTGCCTGGGGATGTTTTAATACATATCCATGTCTGCTTGCCAACTCGGACCAAATGCATCAGGATCTCTGGGGATGGGTCACACACATTGGTAAATCAAATGCACAGCCAGGCCCTGAACCACTAGGGTAGAATGTTCATTAATTCAGTCTAGCTCTTCTATAACAAATAGAATCAGGTGTTTAGCGTTACTCTCAGCCATCTACTGTAACAGATGTCAGGAGACTGTTATCTATTTCTAATGAGACTAGCTTATCTGTAAGCTCTGATATTGAAAAAGAGGAGCATGCTTCTTTTTAGAGTAAGACTTTATTCTTCTGTTGTTGGTGTGATTTAATATTGAAATGAACAACTATTGCTGGCACAAGGCATTCTTTTATTTTATATTTCTAATTAAAAGTATATGAAAATACCATCTCCCTCCCCAAATGTTTCTTATTAAAAAATGAAACATCAGGATATTTTTCAAAAACATTCTCTAGATCCCTTTGAGAAATGTAAAAACGTAAATAGTATTTCTTTCAGAGTTTAGAAAGGATGTCAAACTTTGATCTCAATTGCATGGTCCTCTCCCAATTGTATTAAGTAATTTATAGAGACTAGAGAGAAAAGACCTAAAAAAGGAGATTGAATACCTTTCCTTAATGAGTACAAATATGCTATAGCTCCTATCTTAAAAAACAACATCTCTTGTTGATTTCTAGCTGACATTGCATATCTGTAGCTCTTTAGAAAGAGTGGTTTATAATTCCTCTTTCATTTTCATTTCTCCTTCTCTTCTCACTTTAACTCTTTCAAAGCAGATTTTTGCCCTTATATTCCACAGAATCAGTTTCATAAAGGTCATTAATAGCCTTCTTGCTTCTAAAAACAGTGACCACATCTTAGTCTATATCTTACTCATTAATAGAATTTGACAGTTATTACTCCCTTGATCCTTCACTTGGTATCTAGGATGCCACTTTATCTTGATTCCCGTTCCACCTTCCTGACTGCTCCTCTCAGTTGCCTTTGCTGCATCCTCCTCATCTCCCATTCGATTGCCCCCAAACTCTGCCTTTCCGCCCCCTTTCTCTGTATACCCTTACTCTAGAGCCTAGGAGATTTCATATATCCTAAAATTCCATGTATATTAATGTCTCCTCATTTATATTTCAATCTTCTTTTCTGAGGTATAGACTCATTTTTAAACTTTCCTCTTGGATATTACTAGACATCCCTAATTTAATACATCCAAAATGAACTCTTGATTTTTTTCTCTTCCAAACTATTCTTCCCACAATCCTATTTTAGTAAATGACAACTCCATTCTACCATTTGCTTGGTCAAAAATCTTTCCATCATTGATTTTGTTCTTCCATATTCCATATCCAGTTTATCAGCTAATCATAATGGCTCTACGTTTGAAATTTATTCAGAAAATTGCTGCCACCCTGTTGCCGGCTACTACCACCTCTCACCTGGATTGTTGTAGTAGCCTACTTACAGTGCTTTCTGTTTTCATCCTTGCCAACCCGCCTCTAACATTCCCCTCACCCCCACCCACAGCAGCACGCAACCCCACACATAAGCCAAGCCATATCATTCCTTATTCAAAACTCTTAGTAGGCTCCCACATGATTTGGGAAAAAAGCCAGATCCCTACAGTGACCCACATGATAGGGCCTCTACAACCTCTTTGGCCTCATCTCCTAAAACTCTCACACATGCTTACTTGTGGCAGCACACTTTTTCCTTTCTGTTCTCAAACACCACCAGCATCCGTCCTCCTTTTCTTGAATGTTCTACTTCCAGGAGGCATATCACTTACATCCTTGTTTCCTTCTCTGTGCAAGGGCCACCTCCTCTGACCACTTCATCTAAAATAGCAATCTCTCTCCATTTCTGTCCCCTATTTTATTCTTAATCACTTTGTTTTTTTTCTTTATATCATTTATTACCAAATTACAATATACGAGTATTTTTAAATTTTTTTTCTGTTTCCCCCATTGTGATGTAAGTGTCACAGGACCCGTTTGTTCACTGCTGTATCCACAGCACCAAGAACAGTGCCTGGCAAATAATAAATGCTCAATAAATATAGAACTCTAATTTTTTTAATTTTTAGGAAATTTCTTCCTTACTCTAAGTTCTGAATTTCTATCATTTGATCATTTACTTTTTGTATTTTTAACTAAACTACATTAACATATTCCCAAAAACCTTGAGAGATATGTATGCATATCTCTCATTAGGTATAGTTCAGGGCTATCTTTTATAGAATCTAAGACTATCAATTTTAAGATGCGTGATTATTTTACATGCCACTAAGAAAGAAAGACTGCCATTTAAAGTATAACATGCTATTTATAGGAAGAAGCATCTTTATTTGTGAGTTATTAAAATATGAAAAATATCTTTGAATTAATAAAATATTAACTATTAAGCATATTCCATGAGGTAGACATTGCCCCTCCAGTTGCTGTGTCAAGGGATAACAAGGCTGCTGAGAAGAGACAAGTAGGGATGTGTATATGTGTGTGTGTGTGTGTGTGTGTGTGTGTGTGTATCCTAATAATATGAGCCATGGTGAATGGTATTAAAAAAAGGAGAGGAAGTAGCTATAGAGATTACTTGAGAGTGAGTGCTTGGTATGATGGAGGGTAGAGTGAAAGCTGATTTTATCTAAATGTATCTCTTATTTTGTGCTTTTTTTTTAACCTCATTTTGTGGCTGTTGAAAGTGTGTACTTCTTAACGGATAAACATAGGTGATAAAATAACACAAAACACAAAGACCAAGAAAAATAATATTTTTATTAATCCAACCAATTTTCTTTTTAAACATATAAACAAAGTCTGGTGTTATCTTTGCAAAAGAACCATTTTAATTTGCTTTCATTTCAAAAGCATTTAAGCTTTCCCAAAATGATATTTCTGGTGAATAAAATGGAAATCCAAGATGAAAACTGCCAGATCAGTTATCAGAGCGGTCGATTTATTATTGAGAGGCAGTTGACTTAAATTCTGTATGTCTGCAAGTCGTTGCATCATCGGTAGAGTTTCTCTTGAACTTACTTGTACATAGATACTGAATCATTTTACATGGCAGCTGGTCGTAAAGAATCTAGGGCTTAAGAAACCATACAATATTAGATTAGCAAGAGTGTTTTACAGAGACATTATCTCTGGGAACAAACAAAGACATTGAAGGACAAAGAACAATTCCATCCTAAGCTAGACATTGAATTACTATCTAATAAGAAGTGTTTTCAGTGTCTACAGAGAAAATGTCTTTTCTCATAAGGCAGATCATTTGCCATAGTGATTTGTTTAAGCTTAGCTCTCACTTTACACTTAGCACTATTTAGGTTCATCTTCCACTTCTTAAAGCCCTATATAGTGTACATTGAAAACTTGGGAGAAAGCAAAAAAAGGAACTTTAAAGCAAAAAGTATATGTGAACTTCTCTTCTCTCCAACCTCATAAATCATTTATTCGGCTCTTTTACTATTGAGCCTTATTTGGACTGATCAGTATAGAGTACTATGGGAAGAAAGAGATTTTAAAAGTCAAAACCAGTGGAATATAAGATGCTGTGTAAGAAGGCTCAAGGTACCTGGAAAAGGTCATCCAAAATCAGGGAGGAAACTAAAGCTATGTAGAAGAAGAGGAGGAAGAAATTAGTTGGAATTTGACAGGTGATGGCTGAGAGAAGATTTGAGCAGTTTCCTTGAGAAGCAGATCTTTAGAGATGGGAGAGCTCTAAAGGAAAAGAAGCTTTTCTCTGTTATATACATTGTATGTTATTGCTTTGTGCTCACCTGTATGCCACTTCTACCTCTTGAAACTTCAATAGAAGCCTATAATCCTTTCAGTGCTTTTCGGTGTTAGGTTTGTAATTTTCCTTTTGGATATGATGGTGTATTGAAATTGGCCATAGGGTGGATGCAAAGGCAGTGCATAAGTCTAGCTTTACTTGAGTCACATATACTTACTCCCTAAGACTCAAGCACACAAGGAAACAAAGCAATGTGAGTGAAATTACCAAGAAATAGGCAGGAGAAACAAAATTAGAGATCTCAGATGTTAGAATTATTAGACAAGGATTGTTTTTTTTTAAATGTGTACCATAATTAAACAAATAAAAGGCAGGCTTGTGAAACATCAAAAGCAAATTTCAACATATCTCAAAAGACTGAATCTAGATAGTGCATGTACTCAGACCACAATGCAATGAAGTTTGCAATAAAAATTTAAAAGAGAACAATATTCTCCCTATAAACTTGATTACTAATAAATATACATTTATAAATTGAATAGAAAAAAGCTATGGGCATTAGAAAATATTTTTAACTGGATAATATTGAAAACACTACATTTAAAACTTGTAGAACATAATGAACATCAACTTGTTGGGAAATTTATAGTCTTAGAATTCACATAATTTTTAAAAAGACTTAAAATTAATGAGCCAAGAATACATCCCAAAAGTTAGAAAAGAAACAGCAAAATAAAACCAAAGAAAGCAGAAGGAAGGAAAAATAGAGAACAGACATAAAATATAACACAAACACACAATAGGGGATTCCACAAAAGCCAGAAGATGATTCTTTAAAAATGCTAATATAGTTTATAAAGCTCTGATAAAGCTTGTGAGGAAAACAGATTTCTGGGTCCAAGAAGGGTAAAATATAAAATCACTAACTGATTTATCAAAGTTCCATCACTATATACCTTTCTGCTATGCTTAGAAGCAGCAGGAGAGATGGCAAAGGAGAAATCCTGAAAGAGGAGGAAAGCGGCTTTTGATAGGGGCTGGTCCCAACCATGTTACATGTTTAAGTTCACATGTACCCAAGACTGTTTCCATTCAGTACAGATGTGATCTGAAAGCTGAATACGTGAGGATGAGTAGGAAACCACAAAGTTCAGATAGTGGTGATCTCACTCATGTGTCAGCCTCAAGGCATTTGCTTTCAAATTCTAATCTTAAAGAAATGATAAATTAATACATTTCAGGGACCTCTGGTGTCACTAGTAAGACTTGAAATCATCAATATTAAATTCATGGATGTCAAATATTGTAAACAGCAATTGAGTAGAAAAATTAAAACTTAGAAAAATTAAAAAGCTCAATATTGATGCTATGTATCAAAAGGTCTGTGCAATATTGAGGTGTTAACAGTATGTAAAAGTGAAGGCTACTAATTTATGGTTAAGTATTGTCTTGGGGTTATAGCACAGAAGTGTATTTTAATATTTTAGGACATATCTGTTTAATGAAGGCAGGGAAAGAGTAGAAAATAAAAAGTACTCCTAGATGTGCCACTAATAGATCAGATTTTGACTTCAGCTTATTATTAAATCTCAAAGCTTAAAATACTATTTGCTTTTTTAAAAAAAAAATATATGAGTTTGTTTGGTTTGTTCTATAGTTCATTTGTTACTTTTTGTTTTATAGTTCACAGATGAGAGAAATTATATGGTTTTTGTCATTTTTCATCTGACTTATTTCACTTAACATAACACTTTCAGAAGGGTGGTTACTGCAGTGTAAGGTGGTGGAGGCAGGCATATTGGGTAAAGAAGATCAAACATATGGTAACAGAAAGAGCCTTTGGTGGGCATACCATAGAGTGTGCAGATATTGAATCATAATGTTGCACACTTGAAATTTGTATAATGTTATTAACCAATGTTACTTGATAAATTTAATTTTTTAAAAAAGACAGTGTTAACGAAGTAAACTTAGAAAGACCTTATATTCTTTCTGAACCAAGAGATGTTTATATATTTAACAATAATGGGAAGTAGAATAATACGAAGAGATTATATCATTAAAAATATCTAGGCCTCCCATATCTCTATGAGTTGTATAGGGGAAAAATGTCTTCCTTCACACCCATGCTTCAGAAGAGGTAAATTTTGGCCTAACAATTTCCAGTCACGTGAAACAAAGACCAATTATATGGCTCTGCCACCATGGCCCCCAAAATCTGTGATTTATTTATCAACTTTATGAAAGGTCATGGTTCAAATAGAAGAGATATTTGCAATAAAAAATAAAGCATAGGTGATCATTGTGTATTCTTCTTTGGTCCCTGTGGTCTCTTATTCTCCTACTTAGGTTATTTTTATTCCAGGGACTTCATAGATTTGAAAGTGGATTAGTAAGTACAACAGGGCCACTTGCTTAGATGCCCTGGAGCTGGGCCTGAAAGAACTCTCTGTGGGACTCCAGTCTTCTGTTCTCAGATGTGGCAAAATTTGAAATTGGGCATTTTTTCTTTAGTGCTATCGCTCTTCTTTAAAATCTCAATCTCTCCTCACCCTGGGCCCAGCCTCCAACATGATGCTGTCCACCTACTTAATACCTTCTTTTTATAACTCCCCAATCTATATGGCTGTACTCAGATATTTCTGAAATTTTGGGACTCCTTCGATAGTTCCATTTCCAGAAGAATCCTGATCTTAGCTAGCTGTCTGAGCAGCTAGTTTGTTTAAAATGTTAATAATCAAAATGATTTAGGGGTTACGTCCTTGAGCCTGGCAGTTACTCAACTAGAGGTTGGTCTAGGCCTATCTAAACCTTTATTTGGGCCTTGAAAAGAGTAGTATTAAATGACCAAAGTCATATTTTTAGATACTTATGGATAGTAAACCTTCTCAGAACTAAGGTTAGAAATGTTCTATTTGCCAGAATCAAGTGACTTTAAAAATCTAATGTTTAAAGAAACCATTCCAGTGGTTTTAAAAACCAGAAATGCATAATGCTCTTGTTTAAAATAAGCATTTTGTGGGTTATATAATCTTAGTCCATAAAATTCGTAGTCTGATATGTAAAATTTTTACATTAATCTTTATCAAGAATGTGATGTATATAGAAGAGTGACAAAAAATAGTGTCCTAAGAAAAATTTGAAGGTTAGCATAAGTGAATAAAATAGAAAGTCTTTGTAAGACTACTCAAGTTAATGATAGCAAAGGATTTACTCTCATACAAATTCATACTATTCCCTTCAGACTTTTGGGTCTACAAAAATAACGTTTGATGATCAATGTTAATAAGCATGCACATGACTATTCTTGCAAATCTAAAGAAGAGTTAAAAGTGTTAGGTATGTTTAATTAACACTTTAAGGTATTTTTTGTTGTTAAATTAATAAGATGAATAGAGTAATTTCATGAATAGGAAATGGAGACACAGAAAAGCAAAGTGACTTTACTGTGGTCACAAAGGAAGATGGTGCACATTTCCAATATATATGATCTGTCCCTTCTTGCTTGACTACGCTTCATTTAACCAGCTAAAGCACAGCAAACTCTGGGATTTGCTCACATAATTTTTTTTTTTCAAAAACAATATAAAAGTACTCACTGAAGTATTAAAGTTGAGCAGTGTAGCCAGATCTGTACAGATGGCAGACTGTATGTGAACAGCCCTGACTCTTTCTTACAAGGTCAGTAGAAGGCTGTGGGGAGTTTATTTGACATTATGTTAGAGTCTGTGAGCTTTCAAGTCACAGTAGGAGGGAAGAGTCTTCCTGCCTCCCCTGGAAAACCCTTATAAGCGAAAATATATGTTGCTGTAGGTCAGTGAGGGACCTGGAAATAAAAGATAGTTGGTATTGACACTTGCATTCTCTATTTCTTGCTATCAGTTAGCCATGAAGTTGCCCTGCCATCACACATACAGATTCACATGGGCACAAAGGGAGAAATTCAAAAGTTGTTTATTGTAACATTGTTATACTCGGGAACAGAGGAAACAAGCTTGCTGTCCATCAGTAGGAAACCTTATAGTAGTTAAAGTGAATGAAGTAGATCTACAAGAATCATTAAATCTCAGAAGCATAATATAGAAAGAAAGCAAAGGAAATGGAAGTCGTCGGTACCTTTTGATACCATCAATGGTGCCCCATTTGGGTTGTGTAGTTCTAATCAAAGCAATATCAAGATTTTTAAAGAAAATCTGCATCTTTGAAGTCTTTGATTTTATATTTTCTAGTGTATACAGTAAAATAACCTACAAAAACTGTTTATTAGAGTTATTAGTTTCTCTTATCCACTGTACTTGTTAATAACACAACTCCGATCTAGGAGCAGAGTTCCCACGAATATGTGGCATGGGGCTACATATCTTTTGCATGTTTAAAGAAAAAAATAAGTGTAAACCCATATTAAAAGGCACATTTTAAATTACACTTTAAAGCTTTTATTTTCAATAAGCAATACATATAAATAATTCAAACATCAAAAAGTATAAAGGTATATTAGAAGAAGTTTGCCCCAACCTTGTCTTCTACCCACTTCTCACCTTTCCAACTGATAAATACTGTTACTATTTTTATGTTATAATAGATTTTAAGCCAACTGAAGAGATGTGTGGTAGCTATGTGATCATACTAAATTATGAAAATTTGGTAAAATTAAGAAATTTATATAAAGATATTTATAGAGAAGCTAGTGTTTATAAAATAGTTTGCCAAACCAAGATAGCTAAGATCCATTTTCTCCCACTGCAGAGCTTATCATCTAGTAAGGAAAACTGTTAAATTCAACTGTTAATAAAAGCTCCAACATGATCAGTTTTTGGTCCATCCCTTTGTAAGACTTTGTGATAGATCACAGGTTCTGATTTTTGTTCTGAAAACACAGTCACCATAGCTATAATCTTAAAAGAGTTGTATGAATAAAAGAATATAAAATTGCCTCTTGTCAAAGAGAAGCAATACTTGCTCTAGCCTTAAAATGGTGGGTATGATGTTGACATTGAATGGAAAGGCATTACAAATGAAAGAAACCACATTAGCAAACATAGAAGTGGAAGACCATGAGCACACTTAAAGAATTAATATAGGTAATCTGTTTTGTTTGAAAAGTAGTATGTAGCTGAGATTTGGTTTATATTTGGAAAATGATGGGAGACACGCCAGGAAAGTTTAATTTGAGACATACTGTGGGAAATCCTAAATCCTGAAATATGCAGTTTGTGTTTAATTCTGCATATAGGAAGCTATTGAAAATGTTTGTACAGGAATGTGGCATGATTAGGGCTGGACTCCAGAAAGTAATTTAGTGATAATGTAAACTTGTATTGTCTAATGTAAAAACTGGACTC
Source organism: Pteropus vampyrus (assembly GCF_000151845.1). Lineage (NCBI taxonomy): Eukaryota > Metazoa > Chordata > Mammalia > Chiroptera > Pteropodidae > Pteropus > Pteropus vampyrus. The sequence goes on from NW_011888883.1 coordinate 2,624,677, forward strand.
AAAGAGGTGAGTTACATAGACACAGACAACAGGAAGGGGGAGAGGTAGATAAGGGTAAAGGGGGTCAAATATATGGTGACAGAAGGAAATTTAACTTTGGGTGGTGAACACATAATGCAATGTATATATGATGTATTATTGAATTGTACATTTGAAACCTGTATAATTTTATTAACCAATGTCATCTCAATAAATTTAATTAGCAAACAAAAAGATGAGTTAGGGATGGGATAAGCATGCGTAGGTTAGTTGTAGTTGATATCTGTTTTCCTTAAATAATAGCACATTATTTCAATCTCAAAAATATCTGGATTTGGATGGTGTGTTAGTATACTTCCCTTTGTTAGGAGACTTTTAAACATTGCAGGCACATGAAAATGAGAATTGAAATATGAGAAACATTTTCAAGACATGGGAGTTCATCTTTTTGATGCTTAGTAATAAGATAGGAGGGCAAAAGAAGAGTCTTGTCAGAGAACCACTATTTTTGTAGGATTTTGAGTCCATTAAGAGATAGATGAGTGGTATCAAGAAACAAAATAGGAAAATTAGAATAAGAAGCAAGTTTAGAGGTGTAGTGTAAGAGACATTTTTGGTGGTCTATCCCTAACTTTTCCTCATTTGCGTGTCTATCTTTTGCTGCTTAACTATATTCTCAGGGAAAAAGGAATCTAGAGTAGTCTAAACTAATCATGATAAAGCTAATTGCTGCTAGTGATTGGCTCGGGAAGGGTCATATGAGATGTGAGGGGAAGTCCAATGGGAGAGAACACGTTTGAGACAGATTTATTAGTTCTTATAAAGAAACATAAGGGAGAGGTAGAATCTCTTGTTCCTGCCTTTAGACACATGTATGAAACAAAAGGGATGCCTGAAGCTGCTGCACTCATCTTGTAATCAGAAGAGTATGCCTAGTAATGTAGTGAGAAAGAGAATGGTTAGATAAAGGGATGCCGATGATGCTACTGGGCCCCTGGATTAATCACTTCTAAAGCCTCTCTACCTCAGGACTTCTTGTTATGAGATGATACATTCTCTTATTGTTTAGAATATTTTGAATTGTGTCTTCTATTACTT
>NW_011888883.1:2625941-2629002 GCF_000151845.1 Pteropus vampyrus
TTATAAATATAACAAAATATTAGTATATATTATATTAGTATACATTAAGTGTAGTTAAAATAACTATATTATCTGAACATTAAAAGTACAAAAGTAGATAATATCATTTATTATATATTTCTCCAATTCTCTTAATTAACAGTATTTTCTGAAAATATACTTTTTAAATATAGTCATTTTTTTAATAAACATGCCTGAAATCATCTTCACAATTTCAAATTGTGGTTAATTTTATCTTCAATGGATTTTTTCTATAGACCAGGATTTTTTCAATAGAGAAAATGCTTTCTTCAGGTACTTATTTATGTAACTGGTAAATTAAGAGAAAGTTCTGTCAAATGAAGAATTATGCCAATTATATTTTTTTATATTGTCAAAATGTTTTCACAGTGCTATCTTTGGACTCCTTTTAGAATATCTTTCTTCAACAAATATTTTTATAAGACAAAACTTATAATTCATTTGAATGTTTTGCCAAATTTAGATACTATAATGTGTTAGGCCCTATTAATTTTCTTTCATCCAAGTATAATATTTAAATTTATATAATTAAAATGCAAACTACATCAAAAGTTTTTTAAAGTCAAGATATTTCAAAGAATAATTATATAAGTTCAAAGTTATATCTTTGATACCATTAGAATTCTCTTGGTTTAATTTATTTATTTTCTTGTTTTTTAGGATATATTTAAATGTCTCTTATTTACAAATTTTGTTATTTTATTTTATTTTCATGTGGACATTGTTTATTTGATTCTTTTTTTTTTACTTTATAAATTTATTTATTTTAATTAGTTTCAAGTATACAGTACATTGGTTAGACGTTTATATGGTTTATAAAACGATCCCTCTAATTGCTCCTTCTCTCCTCTGGATTTCCACCTAGCCAATATATTAATGTTAACTGCATTCCCTATGCCATGCTCTCCATCCTGTGACTATCTACCATTTTCAACAACACGGATGGACCTGGAGGTTATTATGTTGGGTGAAATAAGTCAGACAGAGAAAGTAAATACCATATGATTTCACTTATATGCAGAATCTAAGGAACAAAAAAGAACTAATTAAAAACAGACTCGCAAATATAGTGGACAATTTGGTGACGGACAGAGGGGGTGGGGGAAATGGGGTGAAGGGTTAAAGAAGTACAAATTAAGAGTTCTATAGAACAGAAATATACCTGGAATTTGGAGGTGGGAGTTCAGAACTGATATTGAAAAAATTAATCATGATAGTATGCAATTTCTCTTTTGGCTGTCAATCATAAATTGTACTTTAAAAATATTCGTTCTTTTAAAGAATTGATTTTTAAGTCAAAATAATGTTCTACCGTGACATTGTACCTTTTTGAAAATGTGTTCTATGTTAATTAAGTTTGTATTTTCTTCAAATTTAGTTAGACATCTTTATTTAAAGAATCAACAAATGTAGAGAGTAAAGCTTTAGCTTCTGAAGCTTTTAGTAAATTTCAGTTAATAAAAACAAAATTTGGTAGGAAGAATCGACATCATTAGAATGAATATACTACCCAAAGCAATCTATAGATTTATTACAATCCCTATCAAAACACCAATGGCTTTTTTTGGAGGAATAGAACAAATAATCCTAAAATTGATATGGAACCATAAAAAACCCCAAATAGCCATGGCAACCTTGAGAAAGAAGAACAAAGTTATTGGAGGTATCACACTACCCGATATCAAACTACACTACAAGGCTACAGTAATCAAAACGGCATGATGCTGGCATAAAAACAGATACATTGATCAATGGAACAGAATAGAGAGAACAGAAATAAATCCACATCTATATGCTCACTTAATATATGACAAAGGAGGTAAGCATATACAATGGGGTAAAGACAGACTCTTTAATAAATAGTGACGGGAAAATTGGACAGATACATGCAAAAAAAGAAAGAAAGAAACTAGACCACCTTTTTACACCGTATACAAGAATAGACTCAAAATGGAGTCAAGACTTAAATGTTAAGACCCGAAACCATAAAACTTCTAGAAGAAAACATAGGCAGTAAACTCTCTGACATTACTAACAGTAATTTCTTTTTGGATATGTCTCCCCAGGCAAGGGAAACAAACAAACAAACAAATAAACAAAGGGGACTACATCAAACTAAAAAATTTCTGTACAACAAAGGAAACCATCAACAAAACAAAAAGTCAACCCACTGTTTGGGAGAAGGTATTCACTAATGATACATCTGATAAGGGGTTAATATCCAAAATATATAAAGAACTCATACAACTCAACAACAAAAAAACAAACAATCCAATTCAAAAATGGGCAGAAGACCTGAACAGACACTTCCCAAGAAGGAAATACAGATGGCTAATAGACATATGAAAAGATGCTCAAGTTCACTAACCATCAGAGAAATGCAAATTAAAACCACAATGAGATATCACTTCACACCTGTCAGAATGGCTATCATCAATAAATCAAAGAACAAATGTTGGCGAGGATGTGGAGAAAAGGGAACCCTCATACATTGTTGATGGGATTGTAAATTGGTACAACTGCTATGGAAAACAGTCTGGAGGTTTCTCAAAAAATTAAAAATGGATATGGATATACCTTTTGACCCAGCAATTGCACTTCTGGGTATTTTATCCAAAGAACACCAAAACAATAATTAGTAAAGATCTATGCACCCCAATATTCATGTCAGCACAATCTACAATAATCAAGATATGGAAGCAATCTAAATGCAGATCAATAGATGATTGGATAAAGAAATTATGGTTCATATATGCAATGGACTATTACTCAGTCATTAAAAAAAATGAAATCCTACCATTTTCAACGACACAGATGTACCTAAAGGTTATTATGCTGAGTGAAATAAGTCAGACAGAGAAAGTAAATACCATATGATTTCACTTATATGCGGAATCTAAGGAACAAAAAGAACTAATTAAAAACAGACTCACAAATGTAGTGGACAATTTGGTGATGGACAGAGGGGGTGGAGAGAATGGGGTGAAGGGTTAAAGAAGTACAAATTAGTCATTGATAGATGGTAACAGGATGGGGAGCA
>NW_011888883.1:2629247-2629568 GCF_000151845.1 Pteropus vampyrus
AAAATAAAATAAAAACAAAATTTGTAAATAAGAGACATTTAAATATATCCTAAAAAACAAGAAAATGAATAAATTAAACCAAGAGAGTTCTAATGGTATCAAAGATATAACTTTGAACTTATATAATTATTCTTTGAAATATCTTGACTTTAAAAAACTTTTGATGTAGTTTGTATTTTAATTATATAAATTTAAATATTATACTTGAATGAAAAGCAGTAATTTGATCTAAAGCAGTAATATTATACTTGAATGTAATATTAAAAGCAGTAATATTATACTTGAATGTAAAGCAGTAATTTGATCTAAATGAAAAGTCAG
>NW_011888883.1:2629618-2647832 GCF_000151845.1 Pteropus vampyrus
AAAGCAGTAATATTATACTTGAATGTAATATTAAAAGCAGTAATATTATACTTGAATGTAAAGCAGTAATTTGATCTAAATGAAAAGTCAGACTTTATGAAGTTTTATGTAAACTTACCATCTGCAGCTTCATGTGTTAAATCATCTCTGGGCATAGTATTTATAAAACACTACTAATTTTTAAGTAGATACTGATGCTTTTTCATAATATTTTTATCTTCTGGTTTTTAAATGTCTAAATAGTGATATCACCTTGTCTCCTATGGTGTTGGATGTTAACAAGTATTTTGTGTAAGTTGTACGTTCATCATAGTCATGAACTTTTTAAAAGCTTATTGCTGCTTTTTAAAAATTTTTTATTTTACTTTTATATTTATTTATTCATTTATTTATTCATTCATTCATTCATTTATTTATTTGTGGTGACATTGGTTCACGAAATCCAATCAGTTTCAGCTGTACATTTTAACAGTAAAGTATATATATTTTTACACTGTGCGTTTACCTCCCATAGTTAGATTTCTTTCTGTCACCACATATTTGACCCCCTTTACCCTGTCTATCTGCCCCCTCCCCTCTCACTCATACTAGCTCATTGCTTCTTAAATGACTTACTGCAAAAGAGAACAGTGTTACCAAAAAATTAAATAAATATTTGTAGAACTACTCAGGCTCTATTTTCTACACATATTTCATGCTTTCCAAATCTATTTTTGCTTATGTTTCTCAGCAACCTCGTTAAGTAGAGATCCTGGAGCTTTGTGCATCTCAGAGGCCTCAGTGTAGGACTAGATAAAATCAGCTTGTACATCAAGTGGCCAGTAGGGTTAACAGTATCAAATACTTCTTCTACCACTACAGAACACAATGAGGTGGGTGTCCCCAATTACTTATCTCTAAGCATACTTCAGTTTATCAGCAAGAGCTATGCATCTTGGCCTTTAAAGTGTGGTAGGTTGTGATAATGATTTCCACGCAACCTGCCTTTCTGTGTAAATGTTCTTTTGCAATGGAATGTTGTTACTCTTTCATTGAGAGATGGAATCTATTTTTCCAGTCTCTTTAATATGGGTTGACCTGATGTCTCGCTTTGACCAATAGAATGTGGTAGAAATGATGTTGAATGAGTTCTGGAGCCTAAGCCTTTACAAGAACTCTTGCAACTTTTACCTTGGAACCTTGAGACCATCATGCTATGAAGTCCAGATCAGAGGCAATAGGGAGGAGTACCAAAGCATGCCAGCTGACAGCCAGTGCCAAGGCCCCAGAAATAAGAGTAAAGCCATCTAAAACCTTCCAGACTAGCCCAGTCACCACTAAATGCAGCCACATAAGTAAGCACAGATGAAATTAGCAGAACCACCCAGTCAATCCATAGAATTGTGAAAAATAGCAAGCCATTGTTATTTTAAGCCACTAAATTTTGGGTGGTTTAGTATATAGTAATAGATAGCTGATACAGTAGGGTTAATTATAGTATACTTGGAAAAAGTTAGCCAAGGAGAGATGAATTATTGCTGGTTATCTTTCAGATTTAACCTCATGTTAAGTGTGAACAATGATCACTACATGCGTGTTTTACATGACACTAGATGAGACCTTATAAGAAGCTGGACATACAAAATGGAGTTCTATCAAGCACCTTGGCTTATTTTAATGCAACTATAATCAGGATTTAAAATTTTTTTAATGCATTCTGGACTAATACTAAATCAAATGAGATGCAAGATACCAGATATAACCCATGACTATCCCAGGAAAATGAAACATCTGGTCATATTAGCCATACTCTGAAAAGAATTTCAAAGAATTAGTGTTATATGAATTCTATGCAAATTTTAAATGAGAAGATCTTAAAAGTGCTCAAAATTCCATTGGTCCTGATGTGGGCACACAAGAAATTGTTGTGTCTTACTTTTCCTTGACACACTAATAGTCATAATATGGCTCTGTGAGCTTTTACCTACATGGTGAGAAAGATAATAATTCTCTTAATAGTGAATACATTTAGATTTTGTCCTTATGAGATTAATGGTTTTTAAAATCTGGGATGATATCCTCTCCCGATGAACCCCTCAGATCGCACTGGCATGTCTGTAAGCTAAAAGGCCTCATGCATCCACACTGAGAACTGTTTAAGGCATTTGATACACTCCCTACCACTTCTTTGAAATCTTACTTTTCTTATGCACTCTTCCCTTTTCTTAGAGTATTATACTCAAATGAAAACTTAAATACCCAAGTTGATTTTTGAAGAGTGGAAAGAAAAGAGTAATATCCTAAGGCTGTTTATAATTCCACTTCTTTAAGTATGTGATTTTTGTATCTGTGCAGTAGCTGACATTCAAAAAGATTGTTTTTTTTTTAAACTGCTTCTACCTAGAAACAAGTGTTAAGAAATCAGTTTTCTACAACATGCTGGATGAGTACACAGACACATAATGGCACACACACACAAACACATGTTCTTTTTCTTTTGATTTCCTCTCTCCCTTTCCAACACACATTCTTCAAATGAGTATTTGGAGGGTTTCACTTGAGGCTGACACCAATCTTTGGATACCTGTTGTAACTGCTAATATCATAGGTGTCCAAAGCGTAGTGTTTCTGCCAAATGTAAGTCATCAAAAGGTTAAGTGCAGCATCCTGCATATAATAGGATTATGCAGACGCATTCCCACTCTGCTAGAACAAAGAAAACAGGCATCCCCAGCTTGACCAAGACACTCACCCATTTGAAATGCTCTATTACAAGGCTTTGGAGGCTTTTTTTCCTCCAAAGTACTGCTTTTTAGACTTTTACTTTCCTGATTCATTTTAAGAATTGAATAATGTGAAAGTTGCCTTGTAATAATTCATTTGGTGAGTATCATTTATCATATAGGACTGTGTGGAAATTTCTATTTGGTGTAACTCCTGGCATTTGCAGTTTGAACTTTTTCTTATACTGTTATAAATATAAGTATTCTCTAAACACACGCACACATACACACACACACACACACACACACACACACACAGTCTCACAAACAGGGGAAAATTTTCTAAACATTAAAAGCTACTGATATCATTGTTGGAATTTCAAATCCTTAATGCTTTAAAATCCTTAATATGACCAACTTAAATTTTTGTACAGATTATAAAATTTAACTTAAACGGAACAAAAGAAAAAGAGAGTTATAGATAACAAAAGGTAGGGCCTGGGGTCAAAAACCCATGACTAGATCCAGTAGTTAAATGGAAGGAGACCATCCATTAGACAAAAATCCTCAGGGGAAAAAATTGTGAATGAGTTTTTTAAGCCTAGAAGAGAAACTGGTGTGATCACAGTGATAATAACCCAGAGTGGGACAATCACTCCTAGTTACTGACAGAATCAAGGGCAACTTAAACCTTGCTCAGGAGAATGTAAGAAAATTCTTTTTTTCTAAAGGAAACAAGTTCTTTCATCAATAGATTAGAAATATCACAAGCCGCAGTCTATTAAATAGATTGTCCTTGGGCTCCCATTCAGTTCTAGTACCAATTTCCTTTGTATATCTGAACAAAGATGCAATCCCTGGTGTGTGTCTGCCCTCAGAACATGGAATCTGTGTTGTTTAGTTCACGATAATAGTCATCCAAGTACATACCATAAAAGCAGTGTGTTAATAGGCTATGTTTTTGAGTATTGGGCTGTTTGAAATAGTAAGTCAAGTTTTACTATGTATGAGCTCCCTTAGTTGCGATGGCAATGACAGTTATTTCTTAGGGCCTTACATCCCACTTGTTTAGGCTACTATCTCTGTTCCCCCGTAAACTATCCTCTGAAATACTATTAATGACTCATTTTACATACACAGACATCAGGCCCAAAGTGGAAATGCTTGTTGTTATATTTTATACTAACAATGTCAATGATTTCCTGCCTACCCACATCCCCTTCTAAGGAAGACTGTCCATCTACTGTCCCTGTTGCATTGGCTGGCCTTGTCTTGTGCTAGGAGATTCATTCTCTACCCCAATCTTAACCCCTCACCCTGGTCACACACAACTGCTAGGTCCTGATGTATTTAACTGACCAAGGGACCTCCAATGCTTCCAGCAACCAGTGACATATCTTGGAATGAAATACTTATTTCAGCCAATCAGATTGTTACTATCAGGAATCAGGATTAGTAAACAAAGAGAAAAGTTGGTCTCAGGAATAGCAGAGGCTGAAAAATCATGATCATGACCGGCTTCATGGTATATGATCTGTGTAGTCACCCAGGACCCCCACGCTTAGAAAGGTCTCACCCTTGGTTTAATGCTCTGCTGTTGCTATCTTGAAATTCTTAATTTCTGAACAAGGGGCTCCATGTATTCCTTTTGCACTGTGACTGCAAGTTATATAGCCATCCTTGATTATGATGTACAAATTACAGCAACAATTCTCAGCTGGAGGAACAGGCTCTAGAGAAACACCAGAATCTTTGGGAGGTGGGGGTAGGAGGTGAGAGGAGGTGGGGATAGGAGGTAGGAGGTGAGAGGAGGAAAAATTTGAGAAGACATAATCTTATAATTTATTTTTATTTTATAAAAGTATAACAAAAATATTATTTTTAGAATAACTTCAGAAAACAAAACACAACCACAATCTTTTGCTGCTAGGTTACAAAGAAAAGCTAGAGATTCCTAACTGAAGCTTCCCCTTTCCTAACCCTGAGGGACATGTTAGAATTTCTGGAGGAAGTGTGAATGAGATGTTTATGAAAAGTTGGCATCAGTTTAAAGGGCTGAGAAATAGTGGAGTAGGAGAACTGGGCAACCAGGATGAGTCCAGGGAAAGTCAAAGTTACAGGAAGTAGACCCGAGGAATAGAGAAAGCTTGAATGACAGTGCTATGCTGGACTCAGGCCTTTCCTACTGCTGTATTTCATCAGAGCATCCAGCCAGGCCTCAGCTATCTGAGATCTTCCCTTGCCCATCTGCTGCTCATTTATATAGAAAAACAAAACATGTGTGTTTGGTGTCTTAAAAGGATGTGGGCCCTCATTTCTTTCTCATATACAGACAATTAGCAGGGGCTTATTAGTTTTAAAAATCAAATAATTTTTTGTTAGTGCCCAGTAGATGTAATTAAAACATTAGTATCTCAGCTCTCTCTTTTTACCTAGTGGTCCAGATATCCTTACAAGTCCAAAACACTGTCTCCTCTCTCTAGCTCTATCAACAGTTTTAAGAGAAAGGGGTTTTTGCAACATTTGAGAAGAAAACTTTCTTTTGCAAAAGGGTTGTGAAACACCTTCCAGCTCCACTTAGTGGCACCTTTAACTTTAATTGAATAAAATTCTTAGGACATTGGGAAAATAGCTCTTCACTTCTAAGTATAAAGGTAGTCTCAAATTAAAAAGAAAGAATCATTAAGGCTTTCAGACATTGCAAACAATCCGTTAATGAGATCACTGAGAATTACCTGATAATGTGGTTTTTTTTTTCATTTCAAATTATGTGGGGCATTTTATGTTTGATGTCAAGTCTTTGTGGGCACAGAATACAACCATTTTGCAATTTATTTAGGAATCAGCACAGAATGGAAATTTAAATACCCTATCAGCGATTTCCAGGGTTTTTTGTTTGTTAATTTCAATTTTTCAACATCCCTCTTTGTCGCTTTCATCACTCTGGAAAATTTCTGTACAGAAAATATGTCTTTTATAATTGAAATGACTTAAAATGTTATTTTGAGAAACTTTTCAGAATTTCATGACACCTGTTAAAATAGCTCAAGACCCCAGGGTGCTGCAAATCCAAATAATGAAAGCACTTAAAATATCAGGGAAACATCACCTGAAGTAAGTAGGGATGAAATTTTACTTTTATTGGAATATATGCGTGTGTGTGTGCACGTTTACACACATACTCACACACCATCTTAAAATACTCCCATGCATACCTTTGGCCAAAAAGTTTATCCTTCCAGAATTTTGAAACACTTTAACGGTATTCTCATTACTAATACTAGTAATGATTTTTAGCATTAGGTTTTTTTTCAAATTTGATTTCATTAATCTTCAGATCTTGGGAGAGAACTATAATAAGAGTGTCTGAAATTGTATAATGATGAAGAACCAAAGCAAAGAAGGAATTGCTTTTTCCTCTGCTCATTTAGAAACTAGAGCATTTTAAGTTTCCTAAAAAAAAAAAAAAAAAAGGCAGAAAACCAGCATTTTAAGAAAGGTGTGAGGGCAAGTGGGACGCAGTGGCCTAAGTGGTTAAACTAATTAATATTTCTCGGTGATCTGATTTTCTAAGAATTATTTTGCTGTTTTAAGGTCTCGCTCGAGGGGCACGCGGATCTCTTTGTTTCTCATGAAGAAAAGTTAAGGTAATTATTGAAACATAGAGTCTTAGCATTGAAATGAAAGTTAGAAATAATTTAGACTAGTATTTCTCAAAATACGGTTCCTAAACAAGCAGCATCGGTATTACCTGAGAACTTGTTAAAAATGCAAATTATGGGGATCTTCTCTAAACCTATGGAATCAGAAACTCTGGGAGTAGGACTGAGCAACCTGTGTTTTACCAAGTCCTCCATACTAAGGTCTGAACACCACTGATCTAGATCTTCTTCCCAGCCACTGAGAATTCTGTACCATGAGAATTCTGACAGAAGCTCATCCATACAAGTGATAACATATATGTAAAGTGCCCCATCAGAGCCTGGCATACAGTTACACATTTTATTTTTATATTTGATAATAACAAATATATTTATTATATTTGATAATAAGAAATATAAACATAATAAATATCACCGTTTTCATCGTTATTGTCATCATCACCCACTCCATTGTCAGTCTGCTTACTAGCTGTCAAAATCCCATTCTTTTAGGATACATCTAATTGTTTCAAAGCTCTTTCATGTTTAGTCAAAAATTTACCTCTTTTTAACAGTTATCCATTGACTTTGATTCTGTCTTTTTCAGGAGTAGGGATCAAATTCTTTAGTCCTTTACTATGGTTTTTCAAATGTTTGAACAGAAGTATGTATTTTGAAAGACTGGAATTATAAAGACCTCTGTTTCAAGCCTGTTTGTTTTATATAAGAAAAATCTGAGACCCCAAATAGCTAAATGACTCAAAAGCCACTCTACACATTTATCGCTGCCTTTTCTTCTCTAGACTAAAATTCTAAACTCCCTCAACTTTTTTCTAATTGACATGACATTCAGGACCTTCACCCTTTTTTCACTGCTTTCTGTACATACTCCTATTTGTCAGCATCTCTCTTCATATGTAGTATCCAGAATCTCACACATAACTCAAAATACAGTTTGACTATTAAAGGGTACATTAGAAATGTTTCTTTCTATGATTTGGTACTTTTTCTTCCTTTAATACTATTTAAAGATTGTATTTATCTTTTCAGCTTTACTGAGGCACAATTGATAAATAAATTGTACCAGTATAGGGTGTATAACATGGTGGTAAGAAGGCCAATACCCCATTTATCTTGCAGATGCCATTCACATTCACTGTGATCTTCCAAGTACCAAGCTATTATTTAACAGGGTAACCGTGCATCTCTCTTTCCACTGTCAGATCATGTATATCATGAAAGCTTCTGTTCACTGTTTTGCTGAAATAAAGATATGCTATATTTTTGAGCATTTCTTGATAAACACAGTAGTAAACTTACCCAAAATGTTAATGGAATGAATTTTGGAAAACTTACTATTTTTAGTGGACCCAGATTGTAGTTTTTCATTGTATCATTTTCTCACAAACCTGTAGCATAAGTTTCCTGGGAGTTGATGTCAACTCCACTGGTTGTAATTTCTGAGATTTTAGCAGTTTTAGCCTTTTGAAAACTGGAGACATTTACCCATCTCTAGTCTGGAGACATTTTTCCATACTCCATGATTCTCAACTATGACTGACAGTGGCTGATGTGGTAGCCTAAGCTGTTTAATTAGGCTTCAATATCCTTTTTCTGGGTCTGAGGAATTGAGTTTATTCAAATAATTTATGGGATCTTTTACTATCACGTCTCTTGTCTTGATTTTCAATTTTCTCTTAATTAGTTTTTGCCATTTCTAATTTAGAAAAATATTTCATTTTCAGATAAGGTAGTAACAAAATAATCTAGCAATTCTGTCAACTGTAAGTCTTATTTCATCTTAACGTAAAACACAAGCAAAATGGTATTGCTTAGTGATTAGGGGTTCAGGCTTGAGGTCATAGAAAACAAGCCTTATTCTGAACCAACTGAGAAATAGGAGCAGAGAAAAAATAAAGCCTCTGGGTAATAAAAATATCATCTGTATGATCGATAGAACTGATATTAAAGAATTTGACATATCTGGGAGCTAGTGAGCTGGAGCTGCATCCTAGGATTTGGCAGAACTTCCCAGTCAGTTCTGGATCACTCTAGACTTTCTCCAAGGGGGAAAGGCCTTCACCTCTAAGTTATCTCGAAGTGGAAAGAATCTGAGAGCATTGATGAAGAGGCAGCTCTCTCCCAAGAGAGGAGGAAGGGGCTGGTTTAGCATAGTTTCTCCTTCCAAACTCACCAATCAAGTATTTATTTCTCCACCACAGTGGAGGGATGAAAGAAAGGCCAGGGTTTAAGGATGTTCCTCCACGTGGAAGGGAACACGAGTAAGGAATAAATGATGTAAGGAATAATGAGAAATTTCCACTTTTCAAAAGGTATATGATAATCACAGAAGCTATTTTATTTCTTTACACCTTAATCTTCTCCTCTACGAAATGTTATGGAAAACATAACAATCTATACTTCCTGATTTGCACTACCTGACATATATCAAGAGCTTTAAAGAACATTGCTTTTTATTGTCTTAAGTGCTTTTTGTTATCCTCAAGTCTATGCTCACTTTGGTTTTTGTCTTCCCTGATGTTATTCCTAACAGTTCATGCTATTATTTTTACTTGTCTTTGTTTTTTCTTGCTTTCCTCCTTATTTGACTCATGTTATTTAAAAGCCTGAGCTTGTCAGAGAGCTCCCTGGACAGCCATGCCAGTTTCTCTTGATGCCCACCCCTGCCCCCATCTCTTATTCGAATTGTTCGAATGTATAGTCAGAATTTCATTACTCAGTATTGTTGATCTTCATGAGGAATTTTTCCTTTGTGTCTCTGGCTGTTGGCATATACATATTCTTCCTGGAACTTTTCGAAGTCTTTTTTTAAGTCAATCTGAAATGTATGTCCAGAAATGTCCAGCACTTTATTCCTTTCTTTTGTGAACTCCAAGGTGACAAGGTCTCTTTTCCCTGTTTCCGTTACTCCCACATTGCCACCAAGTCTTCTTTTGTTGGTCAGAATTAAGTCCTGAGAGGCACTTCATGTGTTCTTACTTCATGACATTTTGCTTGAGGGCCTAGAATTTCAATTAACAATTCTGAGCAGAAGTAACTGATATGAAAGAAATTTATATGAGCTGTTAAAATGTCAAATATTCACTCATTCTTTAGATTTTTATCATGTTTCTTATGTTTCTTCTCTTTCTCTCACCAATCCCCATAGTTTCTTTAAAAAAATTAAGGTATCTCATAATTAATCTTAATATTCATTCATTATTTTAATAGCCTATTTTTTCAAATTAATAAATAACTTCCTAACATATAAGAAGATCTGAATTTTCTGGCAGATAGGCTTACTACTCCCTAAACAGTATGATGATTGATAGAAACTTTTAAAAAGTTAAACATTTCTTTCAGTTCATTTTGATGAAAATTTATATTCTTCCTAAATTGAATATCCTTAGAAGGAAACACCATGAGAAAATTGTTTATTATTAAGAAAAATGGATGAGAATTTTTTTCAAACAAAATAGATAATACTCAAGGACAATCACTGTTAATATACTAAATTAACATTTTCATATCTGTTTTCATTGCTTTAAATAGTCATTGAAGTTACAGCAAAGACCATGTTATTTATTTAGGAAAAGTAGGAGATTACATAATGGTAGGGCTATTGCTTGTTTGTATGTGTATAATATTTAATACAGATTAAAAGAAATGGCCATTCCCTACCTAGTTGTTCTCGCCTTTTTAGAGATAACAGCCCATTGAAAATGATGATGTACTCTTTCCTTAAAAAAGGTATGTATGAAATTTTACATAATTTTTTCCATTAAATTCTAGCTCCCTCAAAACCATTTGAGCACTTACTATGTACCAGATATTTAGCTTATGTACATTTATTTTTCATTATTTGAGACATTATTAATCTGTGGGGTTCAAACTGTGTGCAAAAAACAGGAGCTGGTTAGTGTTATACTTTACATTTGCGTGATTATTTAATATACTCAGGACATAGCTATTTGGGAGTAGACATGGGGATAGTTAAAAATGTTTAATTCAAATTTCTCAATTTTAGCCATTGGTTTTATTGTTCTTTTTATCAAACTATAAAAACTTCATATATGGCAAGAATATTGGATGTTTTAAAGATCTTGGCTCATCTATCAACTGAATACCTATTAAGAAAAAAAGAACTAATCAGAGTTGAAAATAGCTAGGCAGTTTGCCACTATGCCTGGCCACCAGTGGATTTAGAAGGCATTATATCACACCACATCTGTAAACTTTCCTCCTTTTTCTTTCTTTTTGCCTCTTCCCATCACTATTTATCTATTAAAAAGTCTCTTAGGAAGCTATTTATTTGATAGGTGGGGGACTTAATTCTAGGACTGTCTGTTTATATAAGTAACTGTGTGCTGTTCCATTCCCTCAGCATCTTTTGAGAGTGGGGAATGCTACACCAGGGAACGAGAGGTCAGCTCCCACAGGACTGCTAGGAATCTGTAGGTAGATGAGTAGGATGGGTGTTTCTCACAGTTTTGGAAGCTGGGAAGTCCAAGATCATGGTACTGGCAGATTTGATGTCTGATGAAAACCTGTGTTCTTCATTGATGGCCATCTTCTCACTGTAATTTCATATGGCAGAAGGGAGTTTTCTCAGGCCTCTTTTATAAGAGCACTAATACCGTTCATGAAGGTTCCACTTCATGATCTAATCACTTCACACAAAATGGAGTACTATGCAACTATACAGCTATATAAAAAAGAAAATGGGAGAGCTCTATAAACTGATATGTAGTAATTTCTAGAATATATTTCTTAGTGAAAGTACAAATGCTACAAAATGCTTTTTTGCATGTAATAAAAATATGTTACATTGTGTATAAGAAATGGGGATGAAATAATGGAGATAACGACAACTCTTTGAAAAGATCCTTTTATATAGATCCAATATTTAGAACTATATTAATATTTTACATACTCAAAAAAAAAAGAGAGATGACAGTGACCGTAAATAAAAAGAAAGAAAAACAAAGGTTCTTATTGTATTTCAAGTGAATAACATAACTACATTGAAATGTAGGCAAGAGGTAGTTAGAAACTAATCCAGGTAACTTTTGAAAACTTATTATAAAACAACTTACCATAAAAAGCACAGAAATAAATAGAAAACCTTAATAGTACTGTGTCAAATAATGAAATTGAATCTTTAATTTAAAGATTTTGTGCAAAGAAATATCCAGACTCCCATAGAGGAGTTTCTTCAAATATTTAAAGTAGAAGTAGCACCAATTGTACCAAACGCTCCCAGCAAATTGAAAAAGAATGAACACTTCCTAACTTTCCCTATTGGGTCAGTATCACCTTGATAATAAAACCTGACAAGAATGTTATGAGAAAGGAAAAACACAGGTCAATGTTAGGTTAGTTCCAAGAATGCAAAAATCATTTAACATTCAAAATTTAATTGATGTAATGTACTATATTTTCAGAATTAAAAAGGAAAATAACATGATTTTTAATAGATGCAGAAAAAGCATTTGATGAAATTTAATACCCAGTCACAGTTTTTAAATAAAGGAAACATTAGAACCCATTCTGGCATCCAAGGAACAGAGGAAACTCTCCTACTCTAATGAAGAGTAACTAAAAGAGAATTCAAGCAAATATTATACTCAATGGTAAAATATTTAAAGCTTTTCCCCTAAGTTTGGGGAAATGAAATTTGTGGTTAATGAAATAAGGCAAGAAAAATAAATAAAACTTATAAAGATTGAAAAGGAAGAAATAAAACTAATTCTTTGCAGACAACACAATTGTGTACATAAAAATATCTAAACGGATCAATAGAAAAACTAGAATTGGTTTTTAAATTTAGCAAGGCCACTGATACAAGGTCAATTGCAAGGTCAATGTAAAAAATTTATTTATATGTAAAATTTAAAACTATACCATATACAATAGCATCAATAAATATCAAATACCTAGAAACAGATATAAACAAATATATGTAAGACCTCTACATTGAATGCTGCTAAAGCTTTCTTAAGCAAAAATAGACCTGAATAAATGAAGAGCTATAATAAGCTCATGGATAGGAAGCATCACTATTGTGACATGCCAGTTAGCTATAATCTGACATATAGATTCAATAAAACACTGATCAGAATCCCAGTAAAATCATTTTTTTTTGAAAATTGATAAGTCGATTCTGAAATTTATGAGGAAATGCGAAGGGCCAAGAGAAGCCAAGATAATCTTAATGAAGAACAAAACTGGAGGACTTACAGATATCAAAATTTACTATAAAACTAAATTAATATGTGATGTGATATTAGTACACAAATAAATGACCTTTAGAGAACTACACATATGCAATTACTAGATTTATGAAAAAAGTGACATTGAAGTACAGTGAGAAAAGCATTGCCATTTAGATATAATTAATGTAAGCCCCTATCTCGTACCATGTGTAAAAATTAGTTTGAGATGAATCATAGCTGTAAATGTAAAAAATAAAACAATAAAACCTCTACATGAAAACAGAGGAGAATAATTCCATGACCTTGGAGTAGTTGAAGATTTCCTAAACAGGATACAAAGACAATGATACATAAAAACAGATTAATGAATTGAACTATAGTAAGATTAGAACTTCTGTTCATCAAAAGATACTATTAAGAGAATTAAAAAGTAAGTAACAGAGTGGAGAATATATATGATACATAAATCTAACAGAATATTTGCAATATCGTCATCTCAAGATGACAAAGGACTCATCTTGAGAATATATAAATAACTTTTATAAATTCATAAGAAAAAGACACTCAGTAGAAAAGTAGGCAAACAACTGGAACAGACATTTATAAGAGGATATCTAAATGTACAATAAGCATATTAAAACTTGCTCAAGCTCATTATCTATCAGAGAAATGCAAATTAATACCACAATGAGATACCGTTCCACTCCCACCAGAATGGTTAACAATAAAAAGACTGACAACACCAAGTATTGAAAAAGGATGCTGAGCGACTGGTGCATGAGAATGCAAATTATCACAACTACTTTGGAAAACTGGTTGACAGTTTTCTACTAATCTACTAAAACGGAACACAGCTATTTCATTCCTAGTGATATATCCAACAGATGAAATACCTACATCATCAGGTTTGAGGGAATAAAATGAGAGCATACATATTTCACCAAAAGACATGAACATGAATTTATATGGCAAAATTATTTGTAATAGATAGAAATGGCAAGGAAAAAAACAAGTGTCCATCAATAGTAGGATGGATTTTAAAAATTGTGTAACATCATACAATAAAAAATTATACAATGAAAAGAATGAACTATTGTGTGAGAACCTGTGTGTAAAGTTAAAAATGCAAAAGTCATCTATTGTGATTGAAGTCCAGATGGAGGTGAACTTTTGGGGAACAATAGTATCAAAAAAAAATTTTAATACTTAAGAATATTAACAGGAAGCAAAATTCAAGACAAATATTTTTTGAAGCCAAGAAGCTATTAACTTCTTTGCCAGCATTCCAGTGTTACATATTCACTTTTATTATGCACTAGAGGTCATATCCTACACATAAGAGAATAGAGTGAGGTTCTCCTGCAAACTACAGATTCCTGTTTTACCTCACATTTTGTATCTTCAAAGAATACCTGTAGTTTGGACAATAATCTGGTTTTAGTTCAGCTTTGTTTCCTCCAAGAGAGGCTCTACCTAGTAGTTGTCAGACTACATATGAATATCCACAGACATTGCTGGTTTGCTGATTCCCAGATACAGGTACAGTCAACTTAGGTCTTCTTCAGCTATCTTTGGAAATTCGTGTTTTCTCATATTCATTTCCACAATGCTCTTAAGTGATGTTCTCCACATTTAAAAATATTTTCATGGTCGCAAATGCTTGTGCTATAAATGCCTGAGTCAAATTCATTTCCCTTCCCTTAAGTGCTTCTAATTTATTTATAAAATAAACAACTATCAAAACCATAAAACTTCTAGAAGAAAACATAGGCAGTAAACTCTCTGATATTATTAACAGGAATTTCTTTTCAGATATATCTCCTCAGGCAAGGGAAACAAAAGAAAAAATAAAAAAATTGGACTACATCAAACTAAAAAGCTTTTGTACAGCAAAGGAAACCATCAACAAAACAAAAGACAACCCACTGTTTGGCAGAAGATATTCACTAAGAATACATCTAATAAGGGGTTAATATCCAAAATATATAAAGAACTCATAAAACTCAACAACAAAAAAACAAACAATCCAATTCAAAAATGGGCAGAAGACCTGAACAGACACTTCCCAAAGAGGAAATACAGATGGCTAATAGACATATGAAAAGATCCTCAAGGTCATTAACCATCAGAGAAATGCAAATTAAAACCATAATGAGATATCACCTCTCATCTGTCAGAATGGCTGTCAGCAATTATCAAAAACAAGTGTTGGCAAGGATGAAGAGAAAAGGGAACCCTCATACATTGTTGATGGGATTGCAAATTGGTACAGCTGCTATGGAAAACAGTATGGAGGTTTCTCAAAAAATTAAAAATGGATATACCTTTTGACCCAGCAATTGCACTTCTAGATATTTATCCAAAGAAAACCAAAACTATAATTAGTAAAGATCTATGCACCCCAATATTCATGTCATCACAATTTATAATAATCATGATATGGAAGCAACCTAAATGCCCATCAACAGACGATTGGATAAAGAAATTGTAGTTCATATATGCAATGGAATATTACTCAGCCATTTAAAAAAAATGAAAACCTACCATTTGCAATGACATAGATGGACCTAGAGGTTATTATGTTGAGTGAAATAAGTCAGACAGAGAAAGATAAATACCATATGATTTCACTTATATGCGGAATCTAAGGAACAAAAAGAACAAACTCATCGAAAACAGACTCACAAATATAGTGGACAATTTGGTGGCGGACAGAGTGGGGTGGATTTGGGAGGCCAGGAAAATGGGGTGAAGGGTTAAAGAAGTACAAATTAGTCATTGATAGTTGGCTATGGGGATGGGGAGCATGGCATAGGGAATGCAGTTAGCATTAGTATGATGGCTAGGTGGAGGGCCAAGGGAGGGAGGGAGCAATTGAGGGGATCATTTTATGAACTATATAAATATCTAACCAATGTACTGTATACTTGAAACTAATTTAAATAAATAAATTTAAAAATAAATAAATAAATAAATAACCATATTTCACAAATTTTTTAAAACATAACATGAAGCCTATTAAGGGCAAATGCAGAGCATTGAAGTATTCATTCATAATTTTTTAATTAAAAAATTTTATTCTTATCGTACATGTAGTTAAAAATAAACAACAAAAACAACAAAAATCTCCTGACTTAACAGTTTACCTCTTGGAAGGGCACATTTTTATATGTCTGATAAGAAAACAGAAAAACAAAAAATACATACATTTAAACTTTAATGGTTGTAAAGATTTCTTTGTATGTGTAGTAGTTTGGGAATGGGGGTTATAAACCAGTCTTTTTTTCTTTTTTAGTGAATGAGAACATATGTTTCCATTTCTTAGATGGACTTTTCGTTGTGATTTGGTACAAATAGCAAGAAAAGACCTTTTCTGCATTCATGTATTATTTAACAAATAATAGAAGCTTTTCTGAAAAATTACCAAGCTTGGCAGTCAGCTAAATATATTCTACTCCTTGTCTGTATAACTGCACAAGTTATGCAAAATAGTAGATGCTGAAAAAATGTTAAAAATGTTTTATTATAAAATTAGTGTATTTTTAAAAAATAAAATCTGTAAAATTCAGAAAGTCAAAGAATAGAAAAAAATTCCTCTAGTCCCATTATAGCCCCAAACAAAACTACTTTAAGTCATGTATTAATTAGTGTATTTCCCTCTATTCATCTTAATCTTATTTTTACATAATTATTTGTGAACAGTTATAACCATGCATAACATACATAATAGTGCATGCAAACATGTGTATGCATGTATAATTTTGTATTCTGCATTTTCCCCCAACATCATATTATCATATATTCTCAGAACAAGTATTAATGGTTGCAAAATATTTTATCCAATAAATGTAGCATAGTTTATAACCTGTACTTAGGTATTTTTTGTGTGTGTTTTCCTACTATAAAAAAATGCCATTGCATATAACTAACTTTCTACAGCAATCTTTTTCATAATTAGGATGATTTTTGATGATATATCAAAAGGAAAATTAGTGGATCCTTGGGTTATGAGCATTTTTAAGACTCCTGATTCATTCTAACACTGTTTTCAAAAGGGTTATATCAATTTAAACTGCCACAGGCAATGAATGAAAGTTTTCCTTTTACTATAGTCTCATTAGCACTGTTAATTACTATCGAGGAAGGCCCAATAGTAATTGAGAGGGTGGAAATGGGTATAATATCTTGTTTTAATATTAATTTATCTGATACAATGAGAATGGGCAATTTTTCATGGGTCTGTTGACTAATTGAGAACTGAATGGTTATCTTATTTATCTATGGGATTTTTAGTGGTCTGCCTATTCACTCATTCAACAAATATTTATTGAATGTTAATGTCCCTGATATTGTTCTAGGCAGTAATAATACAAAGCAGTCAAAAACCTTAGGAAGCTTATATTCTAGAGACCTTATTTTATTAAGCATGAATGATTTTTTTATGTAATAAATCTAAAAGTACTATTTATTAAGTGACTACTATGTGCCTGGCATTGTCCCAGATACTTACATACTTACCTTATTTAAAGTGCAATCTGCGGGAGATCTTTTATTCCTTATTTGTCGATAAGAGAAAGGAGCACAGAGCACTTAAGTAATTAGCCCGAAGCCATACAATTAGTAATTAACAAATTCCATCCTAGGTTAGTCTGTAATTCCAAAATTCATATTCTTTCCCCTATGCAATACCCACAATATCTATTGTTATAAACAATTCTATCTTTCAGATTTAATAAGAAAATTTGTTCTAGTTTATTATTGGTTTTTAAATGTTTGCTAATTTTTAAATTCACATGCAGAATTAAAGATTGTTAGATAATTAAATCTGAGAGGTTTTTTAAAAAGATTCCTGGTGTTTTAAATTTAGAAAGTATTTTCTTAGATTATTAAATATTCATTTATTTTTCTGACTTAAGAAATCTAACTGCTAAAACTATCTTCACTTTAGTGGATAGAATGAAATAAATATCTGTTATTTATTACCTAAACTATCAGTATCACTTATTAATGAATCCTTTCCCTTATCATTAATTATTGATAAAAAAATACAGCATCTTTAGGTTGAAATACTTGAAAAAGTCACCCAATAATGCTCAATCAAACCACTTTTGGTAAAAATATCTGACATGGCTTTTTATATCAGGAGAGTTCATGCAATGTTGCCTTAAGTTATATAAGTTTTGCCTCTCTGATACACACACACCCACACACAATCTTAAATTGCCGAAGCAGAAATATTCATTTAATATATGCATTCAGATTTCATTATAGTTTTATTCTTAAGCATATCTTCTTTAGCCTGTTTAAATGATCAGTCGACAAATATTTATTTAGCTCTGACTGTAAGATGTATATGTATATAAATGCTGTGGAATAAAACCAAAAAAAAATCAAATATGGCCCTTATATTCAAGGAACCTACTGTCTAACTGAGAAAAATAAAACGTACATGAAAAGTTACCTCATAATGAAAGCAGTGTTTGAAAATACTAGTTTTGTGAACAGAAGTGCTATAGGAGTTCAAAGGAAGGAGTGATGCCTGTAGGCTAGGGTAGACCAGGAAGCTTCACAAAGGAGATGGGAGTTATATGGGCCTGGATGAATTGGTAGGATTCATTGATTTCACAGCCAGAGAGAAAAGGGTGGAAGTTATGAA
>NW_011888883.1:2647882-2694682 GCF_000151845.1 Pteropus vampyrus
ATTCCTTATTTGTCGATAAGAGAAAGGAGCACAGAGCACTTAAGTAATTAGCCCGAAGCCATACAATTAGTAATTAACAAATTCCATCCTAGGTTAGTCTGTAATTCCAAAATTCATATTCTTTCCCCTATGCAATACCCACAATATCTATTGTTATAAACAATTCTATCTTTCAGATTTAATAAGAAAATTTGTTCTAGTTTATTATTGGTTTTTAAATGTTTGCTAATTTTTAAATTCACATGCAGAATTAAAGATTGTTAGATAATTAAATCTGAGAGGTTTTTTAAAAAGATTCCTGGTGTTTTAAATTTAGAAAGTATTTTCTTAGATTATTAAATATTCATTTATTTTTCTGACTTAAGAAATCTAACTGCTAAAACTATCTTCACTTTAGTGGATAGAATGAAATAAATATCTGTTATTTATTACCTAAACTATCAGTATCACTTATTAATGAATCCTTTCCCTTATCATTAATTATTGATAAAAAAATACAGCATCTTTAGGTTGAAATACTTGAAAAAGTCACCCAATAATGCTCAATCAAACCACTTTTGGTAAAAATATCTGACATGGCTTTTTATATCAGGAGAGTTCATGCAATGTTGCCTTAAGTTATATAAGTTTTGCCTCTCTGATACACACACACCCACACACAATCTTAAATTGCCGAAGCAGAAATATTCATTTAATATATGCATTCAGATTTCATTATAGTTTTATTCTTAAGCATATCTTCTTTAGCCTGTTTAAATGATCAGTCGACAAATATTTATTTAGCTCTGACTGTAAGATGTATATGTATATAAATGCTGTGGAATAAAACCAAAAAAAAATCAAATATGGCCCTTATATTCAAGGAACCTACTGTCTAACTGAGAAAAATAAAACGTACATGAAAAGTTACCTCATAATGAAAGCAGTGTTTGAAAATACTAGTTTTGTGAACAGAAGTGCTATAGGAGTTCAAAGGAAGGAGTGATGCCTGTAGGCTAGGGTAGACCAGGAAGCTTCACAAAGGAGATGGGAGTTATATGGGCCTGGATGAATTGGTAGGATTCATTGATTTCACAGCCAGAGAGAAAAGGGTGGAAGTTATGAACTAGGAATGTAGAATGAGCCAAGATACTTAGGCAGACATATGTAAGTCATTTGGGTGTGGAGTGCAAAGGGTGCAAGTACGAAAAACAAACAAGACTGCACCAGAGCCTCATGATAACAAGGAATTCCTTTATTCTATAATCCAGAAAACACAAGAATAACCTACAGGAAGAAGGAAATAAGCTATAAATGCTAACAATAACTTTGATTTTGAATGAGCTGTCAGTGTGTTGAAAAAAGGCATTTGCAGTTACATTTTACTTTAGACCCATAATTTCTGGGCAGAAGATTGAAAACAGTATAACTCCTCCCTTTGAGAGGAAGA
Organism: Pteropus vampyrus; assembly: GCF_000151845.1. Lineage (NCBI taxonomy): Eukaryota > Metazoa > Chordata > Mammalia > Chiroptera > Pteropodidae > Pteropus > Pteropus vampyrus. The sequence goes on from NW_011888883.1 coordinate 2,649,312, forward strand.
GTTAGGTCTGCAGAGCTTTAGGTGTAAGGTACTGGCATCCCTTTGTATTTCACTCCCAAACACCAAGAAGAGTCTCATATTTAGACAGAGGGCTTGAAAGCAGGGCTAGAAATATCATTACTGTAAGGGCAGTGAATTTAATATGGAAAAAGAAAGGGCATGTAAAACCTTTTGATTGGGGTCATTTTTTTCTGTGTCGTCAGGTAATGAACTTCTGCCTCTTTGTTATCAAGACAGTGAAAATATTGTTACAGTTAGCACAAAGTGACAATGTCTCTAAATTTGGCAGATTATTAAAGAATTCTGAAGTTATTTTACAGTTCTAGTTATCCAAGTTTACATATTTTCATATTTTATAGTGTTTATGGTAACTTCTAGTTACATTGTCTGACTTTCAATGTTTTTGAACCCACCTAGGAATAGTGATACTGTCACTATTTTCCCCTCTTTTGTCCCTTGTGTGTGTGTACTTCCTCAGTTTAGCCTCCCTGTAAACACTTATTGTAAACAAATTATGTGAATTTAAATTGATCCCCTAGGAATCTATTTCAATATTTTAAAATTTTTGTTATCCTTATCCTTAGGTACCTTCTAGTTCCTGCTTTTTCTACTTAAGACATTATTTAACTGTGATTATCAAAAGTATGGAACTTGATTATCAATCATTTAATTTGGGGGGATTAAGTCTACAGAACAGAATCCCTATCTGTCTGTCTGTCTGTCTATCTATCTATCTATCTATCTATCTATCTATCTATCTATCTATCTATCTATCTATCTATCATCTCTATCTCAGGTAATACATGGAGATTAGAATAATGAATAAATATTATAAAGTCCTCGCCTATGAAATATTTCTAGTCTAGTGAAGGAACATAAAAAACACACAATTATAATACAGATTGATGAGTGTCATAATACAGATAAGCATAAGAATGCTTTGGAAATACATAAGAGAATAAAAATAATAGCAAGCTCTTAATTATAAAAATTAAGGTCTTTGAATAGTCTCAGTAAATTTTTTTGCCTTGGTTATACATAAACATAATGAGATAATTATCCTGTGAAATGGGCATAGTCTTCTAAAATATATTAACATCAAATCAAAATTACATGTGTATTTTCCAAAGAAGAAGGGCTGCACTTCATAATGTAAGTATATAAAATAAACTTTATTATATTACTTATATGTGAGGCAGAAGAGCACAAATGACCATTTTGATTTAAAATTTGTTTTTAATATAATGCAGTGATATTCATGATTTTTATATACAAGTAGAAAAGCAAGGGACACTTGCAGAGGAAAAAATGCTTCTATGATAGTCTGAGGGTTGAAAATTTCTGAAGGGCCAATTACTTGAAGTCAAGTTTTATCAGAATGCCTTACCCTGGAGTATCTTCTATAAGAGCTGAGAGACGTTTTGTCCTTAAACAGCTCAAGCATTATTTTCTAAGTGTGGCTGCTTTATAACATGCACTTCTATTTTTCCCTAATAGGTAATGGTACTCTAGTTTATTACAGGTAGTGAGATTGTGATGTCATGCAAAGCATTTTCAAACAGTGTTTGTAACACATGTGGTACATGTGGTTGTGATGCTGTGGACATGGGTCTCTGTCTTTCTGAATCTATGTGGGAGGTAAGACAGGTGAGTTACAGTCAGTTATAGAGGCCTCTTGTTTATTAGATGCTTTAGCCCTGTGGCTAAAGTGACAGACACTAGAAGCATCAGCTATAGCTATAGAGGAAAGAAAGCTGTGAACCATCTATCTGAGGGCTGTTAGATCATAATATTTAATAGCCAACTTATAAAATGCTCTAATAGTTGCGCAATTTGTTGGGGTACAAATAAACATGGTATGAAATGTGACTCTAACTTTTTTAATATTGAATTTTAAATATTTGTTAAATTCTCTGAAGTACTGTTGATAAAGGAAATAAAATAGGTAAAAAATCAGTCTGCCTCTGGGGATGTTCAGAGATACACAGCTGTTCAAGTGGCAATGAGAGCTGAACATTATACAGCAAATAAGACTGTAAGTTGTGGTAACTTTACTTTTCTTCTGGAAATGATAGTGCTCAACAAGATCATAAGCTCCTTGATGCAGACTTAACCATCTGCTGATACTTAAAGGGAAGTTTCATAATCTGCTTACTCCAGCGATTTGTAGGAGTCTCGAGTTAGACTATGGAATCATAGAGTTATTAATTTTAGGATGTGTGTAAGAAATTCCTGAAGCCTGAAGACATGTAGCACTAGCTTGTGTCTACATAACTAGTCAAGTGTGGGAAGGAGAAACTAGAGCTTTGGGTGCTGGCTTCCCATTGTCATGAATTAAGATATTATTTCTCATTTCCAGGAACTAGAGATTTTTTTTCCTCTTAAAAGATTTGAGATTGAGTGAAACTGAGAAACCAGTTCAAGGATATACTTTAAGAAAAATTTTTCTGTTAAGGTTGCATATGAAAAATAAATAACTTAAACACTTTAGGATGCTTCGGATTTCCCCCATTACCTAATAGTTGAACATCACCATCCTGCAAACTCTTAAATAGCCTTGGTTTCCCAAAGTTTAAACGGAAGTGTTGTGAGTTGTTAAAAAGAAAATTAATCCTGTGGTTCGGGCAGTGAAAAAAGAGGGAGAGGAAAAGAATGAAAAATATATGTGGGCTTCATGTTCACTTTTCCTGTCAACATAACACTGCAAAAGTCAAGGACTCTTTTAAAAAAAGAAGAAACATGGGAGGGGGAGAAGAGAAAGGGGAAAGAGGAGAGAAGAAAGGAGAGAAGGGAAAGGAGAGATAAGTATATTCGAATAAGTAGCCCATCATTTGAGAGATCCTTAAAAACTTTTATAAAAAAACATGTTTTAGGAATATGGTCGTACATAAGTAAAGAGGAGGAATTTGATTATCAACACCTGGTTAAGAATTTCCTGCTGGTAATTACAAGTTTGCTTTCATGATTTTGCTTTTCAGATATGAAGGTAAGAAGCTTGAAATCTTCCATCATTTGTGTTAATCATGTGTCAAGGACAAGGTTATTCTCATATACATAAATGACATATAACTAGTTATAATATTGGCTTTGGGTATTTTTTTCTTGATTAGTATATTTTTATATGCCAATTATTCTGTCCACATTTACACAGTTTTATAAAGTAATCTTCTCATAAACTAGCTCAGATATATAAAAATTCTAGGAAAAGTTAGTCAAATACTGTTACCTAAAAATGTACCTATAGTATACATGAGAAAGCATGCAACATGACTTGGCTGAGCCTTTACAATTAACTTTCTAAAATCTCTCAAAACACAATCATAGTGTAATTTTAATATTAAAATATTTAAACACAGTATTGCATGGTATTTTAAACTTATTTTATGACATGACACATTTGATATGAAAATTGTCTTCTAGAGGTTATATTTGGACAAAGGAAACTTTCTTCCACTTTGTAATCTAGCTGATAAGGGCATTTATTTAACTTAAATTTATAAAGGTGGCTTTGAAGTAAAAATACATATGAATGAACTAATCTGTAAGAGTTAATTAAATATGGCCAGATACATTAATATGAGTTCAAATTGTGTAATCACAGAAAAGCAGATGTTAGAAAAGTAACAGTAAGTCAATCTTTTTACAGAAACAATTTAGGCACAGGGCAGCATCAATCAAGAGTAGAATTGAATTTTACTTAGAGAACCCATTGTTAGTAGAAAGCATACTCTTAAAATGAAGGACTGAGGTTTCTTGTGAAGAGGCAAACAATAGCCTGAGAGATAAAGTCCTTGAGAGAATAGATTCACAAAAAATCATGAAATAAGAATTCAAAGCCATGTTTTACTATAACAACTGTCAGTGCAAGTAAACATGAAAAATATAAATAGGAAAGTTGATACAACTCAACTAATGTATGCCACTAATGGAAAATGAGACATTGAGTATAGCTCATAATAAAGTTGTTTTCACTTTCTAAGGGACTAGGTATTATGCTAAGTTTAAGTCATTTTATTATTGGATGCCTCCCTTATTCAAGTTACTTGCTAAATGAGGTTCAAAGACCCCCATGTACTAATAACCTCCATACTTCCCATATGATCCTAAAGTTGTGAAGATGGGTCTATAAATGCCTTTCGTTCATTCATTCACTCATTCAGGATTTATAGAATCATACCATGTTAAATACTATGAGGATGCAAAGTTGAATCAAATATTCTACTAAGGGATAAAAGTCTCTTAATAAAGTTATATACTTTATCAGTTCTTTAATAAAAGTCCCTTAATAAAGTCAAATAACTTTATTAAGAGACAAAAGGCTATTGTCATTAGAAAAGTACATGTAGTGAAAGTAAAGGTCGAAGAGGTAGTTTTCACCTTGAGGATTAGAGATGGCTCTATGAAAGGAGTAGCATTTGAACTGCATCATCAAGGATGCATAGAATTTGATTATATAGAAACAGAAGGGAATTCCAGGAGAAGAAAATAGCAAAAGCAAAAGAAATGAGAAATTGCAAGTGTTCCATCAAGTAGCTCCATTTGTGTACAAGAAATACTGGGAAGTGAGAGGAGAAGGAGTAACAGAAATTTGAATCCATCACTGTCTTTTACTAAATAGATAAATTATTATTTATAAGATAAACAAATTTCAAAGAGAAGTATGGGCTCTCTGAAATGCAATGTGGATGTCACCAATACCAGTGATGAGAGGTGGTATAAGGGAAAGTGCACTGTCTGCAGAGTTTGAAACTCAGCTCTGTTTGTTGATATTCTGTGAAGTGGGCATGTTCAAACCCTGTAATATGTATCTGTAAAGAGATACATATTACATTCTAGAGTCACTGTGAGCCTAGATATAATGATATAATATGCTGGAATATAATTGGTGTTCAGAAAATGGTAGCCATCAATATGATTTTGTATTAATTAGGAATCTTTTGATTGGAAGTAAAGAAACCAGTGTAAGCTTATTTAAGCCAACAGGACCTTCCAGGCTCATGGCCCTGAAAAGTCCAAGTGTAGAGCTGAGCTTCTGGAAGAACTGGAATCAGTGTTGCTATGGACTGAATGTTTGTGTCCCCCCAAATTCCTATGTAGATATCTTACTCCTCGATGTGATGGTACTAGGAGTTAGAGTCTGTGGGAGAGATGATTAGGTCATGAGGATAAAGCCCTCATAAATGGGATTAGTGCCTTTATAAAAGAGGCTCCAGAGAGCTCCTTTTGCCATGTGAGGAACAGTGAAAAGATAGCCATCTATAAACCAGGAAGCTAGTGCTCCTTAGACACCAAACTTGCCGGTGTCTTGATCTTGAACTTCCCAGCCTTTGTAACTGTGAGAAATAAATTCCTGTTCTGTAAGCCACTTAGCCTATAGTGTTTTGTTATGCAGCCCACATGGACTAACACAGGTGTTATTATAGTAAATGCACTCTCTTTCTGCAGCTTTTTCCATTATTTTCCTCTGTGTCGGCTCCATTTGCATTCGGGCTTTTTCCATGTGATAGCAAAAATGGCCATTGGAAATTCTAAGATTATAATGTAATAGTTTAGCAACTCTAGCTGAAAAAGGAACCTCCTTTCCTAACAATTAAAGTAAGATTCCTGGTGATGCTGCTTCCTGGCCTTGCTTGAGTCATAAACCCATCTTGGTCTGTCAGGCTCCAATCACTGCAGCTAGGTGGTTAGGGCAGTATCAGTGGCCAGATCATAGATCACAAACCTCTGTGGAGGAAGAGGTCGAGATCAGTCCCTGAAATTATGTGGAATAAGAATCAGAAAGGAAAGGATATCAAAGAAGGTGTAGGCAGAAAAAGACATGTCCATTATAGGTAGTGACTCAGCTATTGATTTGCAGTTTAGTCATTGGCCTGCCATTTCTTCAGTGTTGTTGAAGCAGAGTTTAGCGGTTTAAATTGCCTTCAGATGCAACTAATATAAAACCTGGCTTACATAATAAGAAAATGTATTACTTCATATTAATGGTAAGTCTCCAAGTAGAGGAGACCACAGAGTTCTTTGATTCATTGGCTTAAAGAAGTCACTAAGGGCCTGAATTCTTTCATTTCTCTACTCTGCCATCTTGGTGAGGCTTTCTTCCTTAAGTAGCAAGATGGCTGCAGCAATTTCAGGCCTACAGGCACAAGAGAGACTGTCTCTTCCTATGGCTCTCTGTTAGGACCAAAGACACATTTCCTAGAATATGTACATCTCACACACATCAGCAAACTTCTCTTACACCTCATGAGCCAGAATTGTGTTACACACTCATTCCTAAACCAGTCTCTGACCTGAATTAGGATAGTCATCAAAAATGGAATGACAGTTGGGAAAGGAACTCTGATGTTTACCACACAGGGAACTGGATGTGAGAAATAAGTTTTAGAAGCTTGGTTAAGTGAGCATAACAGATACAATGGAAGAATGATTCTCAGAGACTGTGCTTAGAATCTCGTTCCAGAAGTTGAAGCTCTTTTGAGTGCAATAAAAATAGATAAAAATACACTCTGCCCACCCAAGTACCACGATGACATACATTATAGAATGTGTAATTATGCCATTAAATGTGCTGATGAGACTGTCTGCCCAGCCCCCCCTGAGCTATGTGCCACCCAAGAGACAATTTGTGCCACTTATCTGAAGAACAGTCTAACATTAAGTAGTGGTTATTCACACTAGAGAGAACGAATATTCCTACATAGCATAGAGAATCTCTTAGCTATTTCTTTATTTAAAAAAATAAAAACATGTCCAAAATTTATAGCAGATATCTCAAAATGGCATCATAGCAGCTAATGTATACTTGAGAGGTAAATGGAACCACCACCTCCATCCAGAGGAGCAGACCTAATATGAGAGCGAATGGGATAGGAAGCATCCTGCTCCATTTATCCTGTCTGAAAATGAAAATTGATGGACTTTCCATTAACTCTCCTGATGACAGTTTCTAATTTTCCCCATGAATCTGCCTGCTTCAGATGGCTCATGTGCTGATTTATCTTTATCTGTACCACATTTGCTGATTTATCTTTATTTGTACCACATTTCTGAATTCATGAATTACAATTACTTTATTTGAATAGAAAGGTTTCTATGAAGAGTTAAATGTGTAAAACCAACCTGAGGTTCTTTATTTCTTCATGACCTAATCACCTCCCAAAGGCCATACTTTCCTAATACTATTACATAGGGGGTTAGGATTTCAGCATATGAAGTTGTGGGGAACACAAACATTCAATCTATAGCAAATGTTGTGTGGGAAGCAAACCCAGAGGGAGCAACGCCTGAGCATAGAGCTTTTATTCATTTCTTATAATTTCCATAACAATTTACCACAAACTGGTGGCTTAAAATAACAGATTTATTCTCTCACTGTTCTGGAGATTAGAAGTCCAAAATCAAGGTGTTCTCAGGACCATTCTATGATGGAAGGCTTTAGGAAGAAATTCTTTCTTAACTCTTCTTACCTCTGATGACTATTGGCACTCCTTGGTGTTACTTAGCTTGTAGCTGCATTGCTCCAACCTCTGCTGCTGTTGCCACGTAACCTTCCTTCCTGTATATGGTCCTTGTCTGCAAATTTCCCTCTCCTTGTAAAGACATCATTCATTGAGTGTAGGGCTACCTTAATCTAATATGACCTCATCTTAACTTGAGTGCATCTTTAATACTCTATTTCCAAATAACATGTTCACAGGTAGCTAGAGTTAGGACTTCAGCATATCTTTTGGAGAGATGTAGTTCAACCCGTGACAGTGCTGTGGAGAGAGTAGGAGTTAACAAGGTAAAAAAGAAGATGAATGTGTCCATGTGCAAAGACATAGGGGTGAAAAGAAGTTTGCATCATCCCATAATGAGATGAAACATGTCAGGCTTGTGTGTATCCATCTGTTACATCCTCTAGGTAACCACTCAACTCTAACCATTTTGTCTTTCTCTTTAACTGCAATCAAATTTTATTTGTCCTTGACACTTTCCCTTCCGGGACTTTGTAAGTCATTGGTTATTGGTTGGATAGGTTATTAACTGGTTAACCTGATTCTTCTGTGATAGGATCCTAAAATGGGTGCTAGTGGATTAATGTATTTACCCCTGTAAGGTGATGCATGTATCTCTTAACAGTACTTTCTGGTCTAGATATCTTACTCCTCGATGTGATGGTACTAGGAGTTAGAGCCTGTGGGAGAGATGATTAGGTCATGAGGATAAAGCCCTCATAAATGGGATTAGTGCCTTTATAAAAGAGGCTCCAGAGAGCTCCTTTTGCCATGTGAGGAACAGTGAAAAGATAGCCATCTATAAACCAGGAAGCTAGTGCTCCTTAGACACCAAACTTGCCGGTGTCTTGATCTTGAACTTCCCAGCCTTTGTAACTAATAAATTCCTGTTCTGTAAGCCACTTAGCCTATAGTGTTTTGTTATGCAGCCCACATGGACTAACACAGGTGTTATTATAGCAAATGCACTCTCTTTCTGCAGCTTTTTCCATTATTTTCCTCTGTGTCGGCTCCATTTGCATTCGGGGTTTTTCCATGTGATAGCAAAAATGGCCATTGGAAATTCTAAGATTATAATGTAATAGTTTAGCAACTCTAGCTGAAAAAGGAACCTCCTTTCCTAACAATTAAAGTAAGATTCCTGGTGATGCTGCTTCCTGGCCTTGCTTGAGTCATAAACCCATCTTGGTCTGTCAGGCTCCAATCACTGCAGCTAGGTGGTTAGGGCAGTATCAATGGCCAGATCATAGATCACAAACCTCTGTGGAGGAAGAGGTCAAGATCAGTCCCTGAAATTATGTGGAATAAGAATCAGAAAGGAAAGGATATCAAAGAAGGTGTAGGCAGAAAAAGACATGTCCATTATAGGTAGTGACTCAGCTATTGATTTGCAGTTTAGTCATTGGCCTGCCATTTCTTCAGTGTTGTTGAAGCAGAGTTTAGCGGTTTAAATTGCCTTCAGATGCAACTAATATAAAACCTGGCTTACATAATAAGAAAATGTATTACTTCATATTAATGGTAAGTCTCCAAGTAGAGGAGACCACAGAGTTCTTTGATTCATTGGCTTAAAGAAGTCACTAAGGGCCTGAATTCTTTCATTTCTCTACTCTGCCATCTTGGTGAGGCTTTCTTCCTTAAGTAGCAAGATGGCTGCAGCAATTTCAGGCCTACAGGCACAAGAGAGACTGTCTCTTCCTATGGCTCTCTGTTAGGACCAAAGACACATTTCCTAGAATATGTACATCTCACACACATCAGCAAACTTCTCTTACACCTCATGAGCCAGAATTGTGTTACACACTCATTCCTAAACCAGTCTCTGACCTGAATTAGGATAGTCATCAAAAATGGAATGACAGTTGGGAAAGGAACTCTGATGTTTACCACACAGGGAACTGGATGTGAGAAATAAGTTTTAGAAGCTTGGTTAAGTGAGCATAACAGATACAATGGAAGAATGATTCTCAGAGACTGTGCTTAGAATCTCGTTCCAGAAGTTGAAGCTCTTTTGAGTGCAATAAAAATAGATAAAAATACACTCTGCCCACCCAAGTACCACGATGACATACATTATAGAATGTGTAATTATGCCATTAAATGTGCTGATGAGACTGTCTGCCCAGCCCCCCCTGAGCTATGTGCCACCCAAGAGACAATTTGTGCCACTTATCTGAAGAACAGTCTAACATTAAGTAGTGGTTATTCACACTAGAGAGAACGAATATTCCTACATAGCATAGAGAATCTCTTAGCTATTTCTTTATTTAAAAAAATAAAAACATGTCCAAAATTTATAGCAGATATCTCAAAATGGCATCATAGCAGCTAATGTATACTTGAGAGGTAAATGGAACCACCACCCCCATCCAGAGGAGCAGACCTAATATGAGAGCGAATGGGATAGGAAGCATCCTACTCCATTTATCCTGTCTGAAAATGAAAATTGATGGACTTTCCATTAACTCTCCTGATGACAGTTTCTAATTTTCCCCATGAATCTGCCTGCTTCAGATGGCTCATGTGCTGATTTATCTTTATCTGTACCACATTTGCTGATTTATCTTTATTTGTACCACATTTCTGAATTCATGAATTACAATTACTTTATTTGAATAGAAAGGTTTCTATGAAGAGTTAAATGTGTAAAACCAACCTGAGGTTCTTTATTTCTTCATGACCTAATCACCTCCCAAAGGCCATACTTTCCTAATACTATTACATAGGGGGTTAGGATTTCAGCATATGAAGTTGTGGGGAACACAAACATTCAATCTATAGCAAATGTTGTGTGGGAAGCAAACCCAGAGGGAGCAACGCCTGAGCATAGAGCTTTTATTCATTTCTTATAATTTCCATAACAATTTACCACAAACTGGTGGCTTAAAATAACAGATTTATTCTCTCACTGTTCTGGAGATTAGAAGTCCAAAATCAAGGTGTTCTCAGGACCATTCTATGATGGAAGGCTTTAGGAAGAAATTCTTTCTTAACTCTTCTTACCTCTGATGACTATTGGCACTCCTTGGTGTTACTTAGCTTGTAGCTGCATTGCTCCAACCTCTGCTGCTGTTGCCACGTAACCTTCCTTCCTGTATATGGTCCTTGTCTGCAAATTTCCCTCTCCTTGTAAAGACATCATTCATTGAGTGTAGGGCTACCTTAATCTAATATGACCTCGTCTTAACTTGAGTGCATCTTTAATACTCTATTTCCAAATAACACGTTCACAGGTAGCTAGAGTTAGGACTTCAGCATATCTTTTGGAGAGATGTAGTTCAACCCGTGACAGTGCTGTGGAGAGAGTAGGAGTTAACAAGGTAAAAAAGAAGGTGAATGTGTCCATGTGCAAAGACATAGGGGTGAAAAGAAGTTTGCATCATCCCATAATGAGATGAAACATGTCAGGCTTGTGTGTATCCATCTGTTACATCCTCTAGGTAACCACTCAACTCTAACCATTTTGTCTTTCTCTTTAACTGCAATCAAATTTTATTTGTCCTTGACACTTTCCCTTCCGGGACTTTGTAAGTCATTGGTTATTGGTTGGATAGGTTATAAACTGGTTAACCTGATTCTTCTGTGATAGGATCCTAAAATGGGTGCTAGTGGATTAATGTATTTACCCCTGTAAGATGATGCATGTATCTCTTAACAGTACTTTCTGGTCTGTTTCAAAGAAGTAAAAGAGTAATTATAATTAAATAACAAACAGAGGAGAAGGAAATTTGTAAAGAAATTGCCATTGCATTTCTTAAATCATTTCCTCTGTTAACCATTGCTACTCCTTCTCAATATTCCTTCTCAGAGAATCTGCCCCCAGTTAATTAGAGTCTCTCTTATTAAAATTTGGATTTGAGACTCAGAGGCTCTAGCGAGTCTGTGGCAACCTTAGAATAGGAAATTATGCAAATATGAGGCCTGTAGCCATTTTGGCCTTTGCATTTCAAATCATGGAAAGCCAGTCTGCCAACCTGTAAAATAAAGAGATAGAGAGTAAAATGAAGTGGAAACCTTGAGAGAAACAGAGATAAAGACAATATGGTCATAGAGAGACAAAGGTATTTTCCAGAGGTGGTTCCATTCTTTTATGAGACCATACTGTGCTTCTTTCCCTTTAGTCTTTAAGTGTGTGTGTGTGTGTGTGTGTGTGTGTGTGCGCGCGCGCGCACGCATGCACACACACGCAAACGCACACACCTTTTTCTTAAGCTCACTGGAGTGGGTCTCTTTCTCTTATAACCAAACAATCCTTGCCTAAACAATCTTTAACCTCCTTAACTAACTATGCCTAGAACCGGCTCTAAATAAGCCCTTAAGTCCTGAAATCTTTAACTGACCTCTCATTATCTTCTTCCTCTTTTGGAACGTAGGCCCTCCTCAGCTACTACCCTTCAAGCTTTGTTTTCCATGCCACATCCCCTCTCCACCACTGTGTAGAAATATTAACTTGGCAGACCATTCTGCCTGCTCTAGAAGCAGGAACTTTGCAGATGGATAAAGTTCTCCATAGGAGAGTTGAACATATTACATTAGTATTACAAGTATCATGTGTATACTTTTATTTCTTCTCAGAAAACAATCCTCTTTGTTGCTAAAATGAGAAATGATTCCAAGAGCCTAAACCAATGACTTTAGAGTGAATTATTGTTCTACTTTATACCTTCCTTAAATGAAGCTTGCAAGATTAATTGCAACCTTGAATGTTACTATATCGAAGCATATTCACTTAGCTTTGGCCTTCTAGCAATATGACATGAATCATGTCCTACAAACTTATAAAAGGAAACATGGTGAAATGGTATATACAGCATCTGAAAGATAAGTAATTTATAAAGAAATTTGTGCATGGTTATCGGATTTTCTCACCTAAGACAAGAACATTTTGACAATGTAAAGGACAAATTGAGTTTGCTCTAATAGAGTTGGCTATCTTCTGTCTCAGAACTGCAGTAGGATGGTTAAAGTTACGATTAAAATGGATCTGACAAAAGTACATTTTATGCTGAGGAATCAATGTGATTAAACTGTCATCCTGTGGAGAAGACTTTAGGTACAAAATATCTCTTAATTTGCAGCATATTGTCCACTTTCAGATTCATTTTTCTCTTTTTGAATAGTCTTCTCTCAATTTGCAAGTCTGAAAGTCCAGTTTGATCTGTTATAGACTGGTTCCTTGAGGGAGTCCAGCATAGGTTAGGCTGCATCCAACTGAGCAGCTCTTTTATGCCTTCTCTACCACCACAATTCCTTAGTTCAGTCTTCAGATAGTTGGACCCATTCCCAGTCTCTGTGGGGTTGGAATAAGAGGCAGATGTGTTGGTTGACCTCACAGTGATTCTCCTTCCCTCCTGTTCTATAAAACACTAGAGGAATTATGCTAGATAACCTCGGACATCTATCACTGCTTTAGGAAGCTTCTGAGTTGGCTTCAAGATCCATGATTGGACTGGAACCTCAGTTCTTTGTCTATTCTGGTGATACTCTTTACTCTGATTCAATCTGATGTCATCCCATGCCCAAGATATGAACGAAAGTAGTTAAGCCTCGTGAGAATAAGGGATTCTCATGTTCATTTCCTTCTTTACTCCCACAAATTAGCACATAGCGCCATTCAGCAGTGTTTATGAGATTTATGAATGATTTTTCTATAGATTCTCATGACTATACTCACCCTCTATTTGTGTGACCATTCCTGAATACAGCCCCCTTTCAGACTCCTCTCACAGCATTCTGAACTTGATCAACCCTGCATATCTTCTTTCTCTACCCAGTCTCTATCCTCGATTATTCCTGTTTCCTTAGCTAAGGAGTCCCTGCTGTAGTTTGTGGCCTCACTGAATCCCATCCAAGCTAAAAGAGATTCCCACAGCTGATTTCTCAGGAGCCTTTGGATTATAAGCAGTTTAATTTAGGGATAATCTGTGACTCTGGTTTAAAATAAAATCAGATCATCCTTCAGGTTCAGGGATGGAGATTATGAGCAGATGCTTATTCTGTTCTATTCATTTTCATGCTGTTCTTCCATTCTGAGTAGACTGATGTAGTAATTGAGAATAAAAACCAACCATATAATAGAAAAGCATACAAAAGAACTTAATTTTTCTAAATCCTTATTTTGAAAAGTATACATTTTTGGAAAAACTATGATAGGAGTTAGTGTGTACTGAGGTCTTACAACATTCAGGCACTTTGCTAAATACCTTACTATAGTATTCTCTCCTGTAATTCATACAACAGCCCAACAAATTAGGTACTATTATCACTCTCCAGTTTTACAGATTTGGAAGCTGAGGCTCAGAGATTAAACAATTTACCTAAAGCCTGGGGAGCTATCTTACAACTTGAGTACAATCCCACTGAGGTTTAGGTAAGTAGCTCTACACTGCCCTACTCCAGGGTGTGCCATTCACATAGACTGTAATGTGAATGTGTCGGTGGAGTTAAACAAGGCAGCTGCCTGTCCACAGCAGTAAGGAATAGAATCATAGCTTGTACATAGGTCAGCTTGACTTCAAAACCCATGATCATCACCACCAAGCTACACTGAGATAAACATTTGGGTTTTAGAAATATGGTCTGCCCTATTAGGGGGACACATGGGGATGTATTATATTATGGTTGCAGGTTTCAGCCATTTTTTGTGTGCAACACTTAACACAAAGGATCCCAGGCCTTTTGGAGCAGAGAAATTTCAGGCTTAGCGACACTCAGTGGGAGAAACATGTATTTAACCACACTGGAGGGCAGAGGAGATCAGAGTGTGTATCCAAAAGATGGTTCATAAGTGAATTTGGGCTTATATTGCAGTAGGATTAATTGCAGTAGAATATATAAGGATAACACATTCCCTCTCCCTTGGGAAAACAATTAACAATTATATTCTATATCCATTAAGCATTTTCAAAAAGCCAGTGGTTAATGGAAAATCAAAAAGACTCTAAATGCAAATTGAGAATGATTTAATAAGCTGTGATGTATGTACTTGTATATTATCGCCACATAAAATATGTGCATATGAAAAAACACTAGAAGGGAATACATACCAAAAAAATTATAACAGCTGTTATATTCAGGTAGTGGCATTATTGTATGTGTTTCGTTTTGTTGTTGTTTCCATTTCCCACTGGTTCTTAATGTTTAAAAATAATTTTTAAAAAGAAAAGTAAAAATAATTTTAAAGTATATTTTGCACATGAGAGAAACATAATTTGACTTTAAACATTTGTTTGGCAGATCAATTTCCTCTAAAAGCAAAAAAAAAAATCCAGTCAGAATTGTTCATTATACAAAACTCATCCCACACTTCAGGAATTTTAAACGGTCTAGGTGGGCATAATGGCCAGTTCACCTAAAGATAACTATCTGTAGAAACATATTATAAACAATAAATTATTGCAATTTATGAAATGTGATATAATAGTGAGATTATGTTTGCCTTCCTAAGAATCCATTAGAGAAAATATTGGTAATTAGTTTGTACATAATTTGTAATACGATTTTTGAAACTGGTACTTCATTCAACATTTATTCTTTGTTCTGTTAAACTTTCACTTTGTAATACCGTATTCTAGGATCACAACCCATCATGTTCTAAAATGACTTGAATTGCCAAGAAGTACACATCATAATAAAGTTGCCCATTTTTAAGACTAACATTGAAAGACAAAAGAAAATTCTGTCTCTTTTGTGATGATTGACTTGTGGTTTTCAATTAGGGATTTTAAGATAACCATAGTTATAAAAGTAGTGAGCCCGGGGCAAAAATGAATTAGTCTTGACCCTACAAGTAATATGTCAGCTCTTCTTTCTATTATTTTTTGGTTGCTTTTCATGCAAATAAGTGTTATTTGGAAATTGCAAGAGCCTACTGAAAAAAAGTTTGTCTTTGGCCTCAGGGTCACAAGTAGAGGTGGGAGAGTAGAAAATGAAAACATTACAACAGGAAGTACAACTGCAATTGAAATATCAGTGTCATTTTAGAGGTTACAGTTGTTTCAGTCTTCTGGACTGTCCTAAACTTGGATGGAGTGCAGGTGCAGACACAACTTAGGTCCTGAAGTTAGTAGCCTGGGTTTGGGACCAGACTTCCTCGCTTTCTCACTCTGTGACATGGGGTATGCTACTTAGTTTCCCATCTCTGTAACAGACTTATTGCTCAAAAGAAATAAAAGTGTGAAAGTATTTTGTAAGACACTGACTTTCCTTTCCCTACCTGCACACTATTCAGGTACAAATGGACTTTTTCAAGTTCACTGTGCCTTTTTCAAGCAGCTTTCTCAGATTTCCTGTCTTGCTTTTGTTCTCTCTGGCACGCAGACTCCTGGCTTTGGGTGTCCTTCGTTCTAGCATCTGGTCAGACTCTCTGTGGACCACAGAGTCCACTTCCCATTTGGCTATCAACCGTGCACACACTCCTAATTTAGATGTTCACTTTAATCTTGATAAACTTCTCTCCCAGGCTCATTCCTGGCCCTGTGGGATACCTCATCCCTCTTGTAGCCATTCTTATCATACCAAGAGACATGTGGACAGTACCAGTGACCGAAGTAGGGAATTCAAGAAAAGCAAGTTTATAAGGAAAGAAAGCTGAAAGATCTCCAAACATGGTTAGGCCATGATGAGTTAGAGTTGCCTGTGGCACACGCCACCCCCTCCGAGTAGAGATATTTAGGAGGCTTTTAGAACTGGAAATACAGATTGAGAAATCATAAGCCAATTAAGGAGAATGTGCAAATGAGGAGTATAAGGGAGATCCCAAGTAAAGAAAAGACCAAGATATGTTTATTGGATTGACTTGAGTAACCTTAGCAGGAGCAATTTCCAAAGAGAAGCAAGACTAGATGCAGCCAAATTGCAGTAGGATTGATAAACTGGGGGAGGAATGTATCTATTTGGTCAATTGCCTACAGTTATTGGTAGGTTTTATATATGCGGGAGTGGGAAAACTGCATCATGCTCTTTACAGAAAGTAGAAAGGTGGTAGTGGCAGGACTTAGATTATTTGGGAATGCTCACCTTGAGATTTGAAGGAAATTTATAATACCTGCTTTATTTGTATTAAACCATAAAGTATAGCAGACCTATTGCAGACAGTGTTGTGGGGTTTTTTTGTTGTTGTTGTTTGTTTGTTTTGTTTTTATGTATTTACGAGACTCAAATAAATTGAGTGAAGAAAAGCTTTATCTGACTATTTACTCCAAATTGATCCAGAAATAGAAAGATCCTAACTTTTTGTGCTTTTATGAAAGTGATGGTTATATATGTATATATGTGTGCATAGGAAGTGGTATAGGAGGGCAATAGAAACATGGAGAGCGCAAGTATAAATATTTGCTAGCTCTTTTGAGAATGCTAATTATATGGTATTTCCAAAGAAGCAAGAAAATAGACTGTATTCTC
This sequence comes from Pteropus vampyrus, assembly GCF_000151845.1. NCBI lineage: Eukaryota > Metazoa > Chordata > Mammalia > Chiroptera > Pteropodidae > Pteropus > Pteropus vampyrus. The sequence continues at coordinate 2,666,210 of NW_011888883.1, forward strand.
AAAGGAGATGAGAATATGGTGCAGAAACTGCCATATTATCTGGAAATATCTCTACCTGAGTTAGAGGGTAGGTGAGTGTATCTCTGTCTTTAGGTAATCCACTGGTAAAGAGAAGGACCCAATGGTGCCTTTTCATTAGAAGTGGTCAAAGAGGAAACTGTCAGCGCTGTGATGGAATGTGTCTGAAATGAACTCAGGCTGTCAATAGTTTTCTCCTATATCTCGATGCAGTTTCCCTTAGTCATCTCTCTTGGAAATCATCAGAATATTGATACTGATTTATAATGAGTTCTGGAGATGCGTTTCTCATGGTTGGGGCTTCTTGCTAATTGAACAGAGAGTACTTTGGGAGCTGAAGGCAGAAGCTGTGTTTCCTATAAAAAACATTTCTAAAAGCAAATTAGTGATTTGTTCTTTTTAAGACTCTAGTTATTAAATATTGCAACATTATATTGAGAGGTCCAGTGAGAATAATTATTAAAATCTTTCCTGTGAGGAAAGTATAGTTAAAGAAGTTTCTAGTTGTTGCAGGGTGCTACCCAATAAGGTTAATTAAACAATTTACGCTTACTTACATGGTACCAAAATAAATTCCTAAATAAATGGTATAGAGGAGTCAGCATTAATCTCTTTTCTAGCTCATAGGGTCTGCAGTTGCTCCATCTAAATTCTCTTCTAGTAGCGTGGGTGCCCTGAGATGTCGAGAGGGAAGCTGCCCCATCTGAGTAAGGTCTTATAGAGTCTAGGGGCGTAGACAAGCATCAGTCCTGGTAGGTGGCCTCTGTAGAGGTGCTAGGTGATGACACATCAATGAAAGGAACAGCAAACAAGGTTCCTGGGCACAGATTATTCATGCTCACAAGAATAATTGCCCTTGCTAGCAAGAATGAATGATGATTCACTTATTCCCCATTTCTGAGCATTTGAACATGACTTCTCATGGTGTCATTTGTGGCTTCTCGCATACTTGAGGTGCAGGAGTCCTGACCGTGTTGACCATGAGACCTTCTACCTAGAACTTTCTCATAGTCCTTTCTTCTCTAGGGTGTTACAACTCCCCATTTTTCTTCTGCCCACCAACCTACCCTTCCACCTGAGGGACTATTTTCTGGCCTGGAGGAAACCCTCCTCTTTCCTGTTTGTTTTTGAAAAACATTTGTCTGTAGATAGAAATCTCTTTTCTTTTAAGTCCTTTGGTGAGGGAAAATGTCTTTCTTACTTATTATCAAACCCAGAGCTTTTAATCAATCAGGGCCATTTTTTTTTTTTTTTTTTTTTTTTTTTACATAGAAGAGAAAGAAAGCTTAAACTTTAAGCCCTTCAAGGGCAGTTAAGAAAGGAAGGAAAAACAAAACAGCTAATTCCCATATTAAAGCAGCTTATGTATATTCTGACAAAGTTACAAAAATCTAATTTTTGTGTTTTGTCAAAGTTGAAGTCAATGGAAAACCTAAACTAACAGATTATTTAAGAAAAAATAGACACATTACTGAAAAACCTACCTGACCTGATTGGTTTTGTGCAGGCATGTGCACAGGGTATGGATTCAGCATTTTCCTTTACAACTCACGGGCAGTCATTTTGTTGGCATTTTTGATTTTGTGAATTTAAGTTAAAGGTCTCTATTTAACTCACCTCTGTTGTCTTTTTATATCAAGATGTTAAAATGCCAGATTTGGAGTTACTAAGCCCTGGTATACCTGTTTTATTCACTTTGGAATCCAGAGGTTTGTGCAGGAACAATCAAATACTATTTAAGCTAAACTGTAAAATCTGAGTGCTTGATGAAAGAGACCTCATCCTGTTGTCCCACCTGCTTCCATATTGATTCAACAGCAAAATTAATCCTTAATATTTTTTTTTTTTTTTAAAGTCAACATTTGATTTTGATAGTAGAAGCAGCTTGGAGCCCAGCATGCTCTCCTAGGTGTGCTTTGCTTGCAAGTGACACACTTTCCTTCCACAGGTCAATTCACACGTTCTGTTTTAGGTAGGCATCAAGGGAGAAAGAAATAACACATTTTGCTTTCATGGTGGCAAAATATTTTTTACCAAGAGGGTTGAGCAGAATAAAAGGGACACCATTTTTCAAAATTCAGGGAACTGGATTTCCATCCTGAATACTTTGTCATTTGGATTTTCTTTTGTCTTCTCTGCCCCTTTCACCTCCTCCCAAAACAACTTTATTTTACTTTTTTATTTTTTTATTTTTTACCAGATATATCCATGCTTCTCTCAAATATCAATTCATCAGTCAGGCTTTCCTTGGCCACTCCCAGGGTTAAGTGGAGAGAAAATTTAGAAGGCTATTGGACTAGTCCAGACAAAATATATCAAGTTAACCTGACTAGAATGGTAGCAGTAGCGGTGGAGAAGTAGACAGGATCAAGATATGTAAATATTTGTTTGAATAAATGAATAACACATTCTATTTGTTGAGCATTTACTATGTGTCAGACATGGTACCAGGTGTTTTATACATATTACCTCATTTACCACATCTACCCTTAAAATGACCTTAAGGAAGACGTGTGATATCTCTATGATAGAAATATGGAGATTGACCCTATGGAGGTTCAATAACATTGCCACAAGTCACACATAATTTGGGGAGGTGCAATTTGGATTCAGGTCTGTTGATGAGAGCAAAAGAGAAAGAGAGAGTGTAAAAAATATATCTATATATCTATATTTAGAGACATAGGTGGATAAAGATATAGGTCTATCTAAATCTGTGCTGGTTAATGATGTGTGTCAACTTAAGAGGATGCTTTTGGATGAGATTAACATTCCAACTGGTGAATTTTGAGTTAAGCGATTGCCCTCTGTAGTGTAGATGGGCCTTATCCAATCAGTTGAATGCCTAAATAGAATAAAAAGATCTGCCTCCTAGATCAGGAGGGAATCCTCCAGCAGAATGCCTTCAGACTTCATCTGTACCATCAGATCTTCTGAGTCTCAAGCCTGCTGACCCATATGGCAGATTTGGGCTTTCTAGTCTCCATAATCACATGAGCAAATTCCTTAAAATAAATCTTTCCTAAGCTTATCCAGGAGTTGGTATTAAAGAATCTGAATGATGGGGACATGGAGGTTCACTATACTCTTTACTTCTGTATATGTTTGAAATTTCCCAAAGGAAAAACTTGATTGTTTTAAATTGTCACCATTATTGGCAATTATTTTCCACTTACGCTTTTCTGTCTTCCAAATTTCTTCACAATAATAGAGATTTCCTTTTACTGTAAATAATGAGAAGAATACTTTTTGGCAAAGAATAGACAAAAAATTTTGTGACTTCCTAAAAAAATACACACACACATTATATTGGTTCTGTTTCTCTGAAGAACCCTGACTAATGCAATATCTGTTTGTCTGTCTATCTATCTATCTATCTATCTATCTATCTATCTATCTATCTATCTATCTATCTATCACCTCTCTATCTACCTATCTACCAACTGAAAGAGAGGAGAATGAACAATTGAGAAAGCTATCACAAAGAGATTTTTGTGACATTGTGATTATGGGTCACCAGCTATAGACTAGTTTCTGTAATGATGTATGGAAGAAAATGACCAACTAAAATGTCTATCTTTTGTTTTAGGGTATTCTTTTCTGGGCACAGATGATTTTCAGTTTTGAAAATAGTATTCAACATGATAAACTAGATCATCTTATATATTGTATATGTATTTTTATACAAACTTGCCAGAAACACATACACGCACATAATCTTGGTCAAGAATACCTATCTGAGTCTGTTTCTGTTAGTTCTAGCATGATGTAGAATAGCATGGCAGCTCAACCCAGGAAGACCTCCAGAAGGTAAACATTCTTTTCCTAAAATAGAGCCATAGCAGAAGGAATATTTTCTTATTTCACAACAAGTAACATCTTTGTTCCAGTGGTGGAGTGAGATGCCTCCCACTAAGAACTTGGGAGGTTATATTGTGATGGCCCAGCTGGCTAGGCAAAACAGAACATGACAAACAACAAAAACGTATTTCAACTTTTCTAGCTCAAGTGGCTCCAGCTCTAGGATGATACGAAAGGGACTCAATAAAAAGATATTAAAAGACTGAAAATGTCATGGTGACATTATCTTTCATAAATACCAGCCCATCAGTTAAAGTGCTGCTTCTCAAAGGTACAGTTTTCAGGATTTGTAGCTTGGATTTGTGGGTTTTCTACTGCAGTTCACAGAGGATGCTTTACTAAAAGTTTTGCGGAGAAAACTTCCCCCAACTCAGAAGGAATTGTATCTAATTGTGCATTCTGTGCACATCAAAGCAAAATTTTAAGGGTTGATAAATGGCAATAAATCAGTGACATGTGACAACTAATTGCATTTAGTTATAGAAAAGAGTTTTAGAGTGAAAACACCCTAAAGCTCCATGTTTCCTGTGAAGAGTATTATTGATTTTTATAGGACTACGGAGCATACTGAAGTAGCAAAGATTTTTTTTTTTTTTTGGAAATTTATAAAAATTTATTCAGTTGTGTAGATCCCCTAGCCACATACAGAATGTGGAAATACAGGTATATTTTTGCTAAATGGTATAGAATGTGGAAATACAAACATATTTTTGCTAAAGGGTATAGATGCCCAGCAAATTCAGCTTTAAAGCCAATGTCATTTCCCTTGGATGTCCTTTAAAAGTTAGAAATGATTTCCCAAAGGGAAAAATTTTTCTAACAATCTTAGCTGCAAACTCTTATTGAAATGGTAGATAGCCACTGGCATGATGGAATTTAGGATACAATAAATATTTTTACGGTATATTATTAGCTCTAATTCAGGAACTTAAATTTTCCTTGTATTTTCCTAATGTTTACCCAATATCATCCTTTCTTTTTTCAACTTAACTCATTTTCTCCAATTCCACAGGTATTTTCCCTAATTATCGTAATCAATCCCATTGTTCTTATTTTCATGCCATTCTTTATTTATTAAATGGAGAGTTAGTGGTAAACAAACACAGTGGGGGAATATAGATAAAGTACCATACCCTTAGGAGCTTACAGTCTATAGAGGAGCTTTACAATAAATATATTGCAGTTAACTTCCAGTTAATACGGAAATCTGTATGGCACTTCATAGTATAAAACATATTCATATAAATTTTCTCTTTTAAGCTTTCAACAACTTTTTACACAGTAGGCAGGTTAGATATTTTTATGCCTCTAAAACTCAGAGAAGTGAAGTGACTTGCCTAGTCACGGCCATGTCTTTAATGGAGCATACCAGTTCAAATCTTGTGCTCTTCTCACTACACTATGTTATGCCCAGCTTTGATGGTTAATTTTGTGTCAGCTTGACTAGCCAAGGAATGCCCAGATATCTGGTTAAACATTATTTATGGATGTGTCTGTCAGGGAGTTTTTAGAACAGACTAGCATTTGCATTGGTAGACTGAGTAAAGCAGATGGCTCTCCTAATGTAGATGGGCATCATCCAGTCTGTGGAAGGCCTTGAATAGAGAAAAAAGGTAGAGGATGGTTGCAATCATTCTGCCTGACTGACTGAACTGAGACGTTGATCCTCCCCGGCCCTCACCACTCCTGGATCTCAGGCCTTCAGACTCAGACTGGCATCTACAACATTGGCTTTTCTGAACCTGCAGTTTGCAGACAAATGATCATGAGGCCCCCGTAATCATGTAAGCCAACACCTTGTAAACCTTCTCCTCGATATACATGTCCTATGGGTTCTATTTCTCTAAAGAACCCTAATACACTAGCAAAACTTTTTTTAAAATTAAGTTTATTGGGTAACGTTATTTAATACAATTATATAATTTTCAGGTGTACACTATAATTTGACATTCTGTATATTCTATTGTATGTTTACCACCCAAAGTCCAGTTTCCTTCAGCTATCATGTATTTGATCCCTTTTATTCACTTCACCCTACCCCTAGCCCCCTATATTTAACCCCGTTTAACTATCTACTGCCCTTCTCCTACCCCACCCCCTAACTTCTGATAACCACTAGTCTATAGTCTATGTCCATGAGTCTTTGGAAAAACTTTTTTTTTTTTTTAACAAAACTTTGTATTGCTCTTTTGGTACAGTACATATCTAATAGAGCAGTTATCCATGCCATATATAGCTGGTAGGTGCTACTCTATCTAAAATCTAGAGATTCTCAACTACATGTCATAGCTTATTGTTATATTCTAGTCAGTTAAATTGGACCCAATAAAATTATAACGATAATAAAATGGAACTAATTTTTCTCTCATCATTTCAACATTCTCTCAGTGGTAAGAAAAGAGTTAGAGTTGGAGCAAATAAAAAGAAAAGAGAGAGAGAATTTCATATAAACCTACCTAGGCATGTGGGATGATGCATGCTAATATTGTCTCTCAATGTAGTGTAGCAGAATAAACATTGAGGAACATCCTTGTATCGCTCAGATTTTAGAATGCAAATGATATACCATTAATTTGTTTCTACTTGCTCAATGTAGAGAAAAAAAGGTTGTCTGAACACATCTGTTTTTACCTCTCCGACCATTTTGTGGCTAAGATGAGATTAGATGTATTTGATCTCTCCACCCACTCCTGTAAAGATGGATGTTGATTACCTTATCCAGAGAGTGCATACCCTTGGCCAGTATGATTAGTAAAGGCTGGTCCAATTAAACCAAAGATTAGAACTCTTATTTGATCGTTTGTAGAGAGAAGATTCACTAGTTTTTCTGCCCCCTCACTCCACAACCCACAACTCACAACCCACGGTTAATATGAATGAGGAAGCATGAAGGACATTGGTGTTGGAAACCATGTTAAAACAATGGAAAAAGCCAACCTAAAGATGATGTCAACATGGAGCAGAACAAATCTGAACAAACTTTAAAACATGGGCTCAGAGTCCTGGCTAGACCATGTCTGAAGCCCACCCTACCTCTAGACTTTTCTGTGTCTACATCAATAAATTGCTCTAATTATTTCAGCTTCTAGTATTGGGTTTTGTTATTTGCAATCAATAGAATCCTCACGGAAACATCCATGCAGAGTATGTAATTAGAAATGAAAAATGCCAGAGCTAAGTATCATTTATACATTTTAACTCATCTAGGACAAGATAAAATGTTCCTGTATGTTCATTTTTGAAAAACAAATAAAAGGATATAGTAATTATTTATGGACCTTAAAAAGTGAAGATTTCAAGAGGATTTTAACTAGGTGCAGCTTTCTTAAAAACTAAAGGAAAAAAGAGATCATCTCTAAGATAACAAGATTCTACCCAGTAGGGGACTTTATTGCTCAGCATTAGCACATCGGTCCCACTAAAAAATGAACATTTAAGTCCATCTCAGTAGCCTAATCACTGTACAAATTGGTGTTCTTATGAAGTGATTGATTTTCTGCCACCTTTGGGATAATACTCTGCAATAGCTATTCAGAAACTAATGCCCTCGTATACAATGTTTTGCTCTCTTATGAAGAGAGAGTCACTCATTAGGTTAAGTTAGAATTACTAATTTCCTAAAAACTATGATTATGTAAAAATTTTGGTCACGTATAGGCCCTTGATTTAAAAATTCAAGAAAGGTACAAATCACACAAGCAGATGACATTCAAGTTCACTATACTAGTTGCATAAAAATGATTCTAATGAGCTGAAGAAACCTAAATTTAATCCAAAACCATCTTTTATCTCATAATAGAACTGCAAACAATGGCTCTATTGGTGCACGTATAACAGACTATGATTTGATGCCTGATAAATCATATGATTCATTAGTGGGAGTCACTATATCATTGTCTATCCAAAATATCTCTATAGGCTATAAATGATACAACTATAAGAAAAATGAAATTCATAGCATCACACCTTCTCTCCTCTTATCAGTTCAGAAGTGGACTTGGTCTGTGTATTACTGTTGCCTCTATATCTTTCTGCATAGAGACATAAAAGACTGTAAACCTAGGCAAGAATTTCTTTATTCAGGTAATTCCCATAAGAATATATAAACCAATTGTTAACAAATATTTTAACCATGGTCTAAACTGCATTAAGTTTTCAGTACTTGACTCATATATATTCAAAGATAATATGTATAATGAATGGTCTTCAGTCTTGTTATAATAATATTCAGCAGCTCTGTGATTACCGATAGGTTGAAATAGATTGATCATTCAAAAGTTTACATCTTCAGAGTATTTTAAGAGTTAACTCAATACCAAAAGAATCTTCCATCCTTCTTAATAGACAGGAACAACAAAGGGATACCATTTCTCTTAATTACTCCTGGAAAAGAAAGGAGTGTCCAGGATAATCCAGTAAGTAAATTAAACAGGCAGATAACATTCTTAATAGATCATGTTTCTTAAAGCCATAACTCTTTAGTTGGTGATGGCAACTCTATGCAAGTGCTGGGGTTAAGGAAGAAAGCATTCTTCCTTAGAAAGAAATGGAAACACATTTGTCCTGTCTATTTATAGCCTTAGACATTGCCACCAAATTGAAATCTTTTTTTTTTTTTTTTGAACTGAGGAATTATTTAGATTTCAGATCAATTAAGTAGAAGTTTGACTTTGAAGCAATAACAAAATCAAAACCAATATCAGATTCTGAATGAATTGTCACATTTTCATTTGCTATAAAGCTTTAGTACTCCATGATGGAGCATGAGGGAGGAGGTAAAGAAGAGATTGATTGTTTTTACTGGGTTTGATTTTCATACATGGTCCTGGTTTGTTATTCAATAATCGTGTTTCTCTAAGTTCGTACATATTTGTTATTTAATGATTGTTACATTATCTTTCTAAATGGTACTCTAAGAAAAGTCATCTTGCATCCTTACAGAAGAAACTTCAAGCATAGAATGGATTTCACACTTTAAAAACTCTTCTAATATATCCAGCTTTCTAAAAGTGGAATGGAATTATTCATTCAGTCAACAAGTATTTATTGAGTACCAACTCTGTGCCAAGCATAGTACTAGGCATTGGAGATACAGGTGAACAATACAAGCCAGGTACCTACACCCATGGAGTTTATAGTCTAATAGGGATGACAGACAATCAAACCAGTAATTATACTATAGTGTGACAGGTGTTATAATAGATAATGAACAGAGTGTTGCAAGAACACAAAGAAGGGACCTCTATCCTAATCTTAGGTCAGGGAAGCTTCCCTAAAGAAGTGACATCTAAGCCAAGGAGTCTGATTATTTGGGATTTGAGTTCAAGTAATTTATTCATAGTAGCAGACAGCTCACATAGAAACATAACAGACAGTGAGTTCCTATTGTGTGCCAGGCACTGTTCTGTATGCTTTATATACCTTATTTTATTTAATTCTCACTAAAGGTCTTTAAGGTAAATGCTATTATTCTTATTATAAAGCTGAAGCTTAAAGTGATTAAGTGACTTTTCCAACATTATATGACTAATAAATAGCAAAATCAAGATGCCAGTACTGGTCTGTTTGACTTTAAAATCCACGATTTTCCAATGTCTAGTCATATAAAAGAAAACTTTTTGCTAAATATGGAGAAAAAATTTTAAATAGACTCTTTAAACTAATATGATAGTTATCATTGGAAAATATTACTCTGATTTACCATTAAAGATAGTGGGCTGACCACACATACTTGTGTCCTCTCTCTTCAGAGACTATATATAAAAGGAAAAACCTCTTTAGAAACATACAGTGATAAAAGGAATGGTGGAGTCATCATCATTCATGAACCAGGAATTTCAGTGGGTTTCTGGAAGACAAAAGGAAGAATAATGGTTGCTAATGAGGTGGGGCAGAAGAAGCTGAAACCTTATTGACTAGGAAGGAGTAGATTTGCCTCCTAGAACTTTGGAGAGGCTCAAGAGTAGAGTGGGAGTGAGAGTGGAACAATGAAGGTGAAGCGTAGGACTGGAAATAATGGGGTCCATCTAAAATATGTATTTGGAACAATTGGACAGATCTTTTCGAATTGGAGATCACCTGCAATCAGGAATTAAACTCCCAAGCAGAAGATTGAATGTCTTTAATTTAGAGGAGCTGAATGATGCCAGAGACAAAACATTCTATCATCCTCTAATGAAGGGGATGACTCTCTGTCTGTTGTACCCAAAGCAATGCTTGGCTGTCAACAAGCCAAATTAGGTTGTAGTGACTCACTTTTAAGTATGAGAATTCATCTAAAACTCAGACATTTGAGAAAAACCTCCAACATAAACAATAGAGAAAATAAGCAAACAGGAGGGGAAAGGACAAAATAAAAAGACCTAGGAGAAAACAGAGACAGTTCATAGTAGAGAAAAATAGTTTAAAAAAATAAAAAGAAAAACACTTCTATTATCATCCTTTGAGATAGGAAAGAAGTTATTGCCTCCATAAAACAAAATTAGGACACATTACAAAAGGAACAATTGGGAACAAAGAAGAGTTCTTGGGAATTAAAAATGAGATCAGCAAAATATTAAATTCAATAGACAACTTGAGAGATAATGTCAAGGAAATGTCCCATAGTGCAGAACAAAATGACAAAGAGACAGATTGAGAAAGAAAGGCTAAGAGATCAAAGATCAATCTAAGAGGTCCAGAGAGCAAGAAATAATCAAAGAGTAAATAGACAAAAATTTCCCAGAGTCAAGGGCAACATGACTGTCCAAATTTAAAGGGCCCACTGATTCTTCAGCTTTTTGAATGGCAAACACCACAGCAGAGAACAAAATTGTAAATTTTATAAATTCTAGAATGAAGAGATGATCCAAATATCTCTAGAGAGAAAAAGCACAGATCACTTTCAAGAAATGAAACTCCAAATGACAGTGGACTTCCCAACAGCATTACTAGATGCTCAAATTTTTGAGAGAAAATTACTTTTATCTTAAAATTCAATACTCAGCCACTCATATAGAATTGTTTTATAAATCCAGTCATACAAAGATTCAAATCTTAACCTTTCACATGCTCTTTCTTAAGAAGTAATTAGAGGATGTGTCCAACAAAATAAAGACGTAAACTAAGAAAAAGAAAAAGAATAGAGGAAAAAACAAATCCAAAAAGTGAAGTCCCAAAAAGACAGCTGTGCAGTAGGCCAACAGCATAACCAATCCAATTTAGAACAGGAGGAAAGGGGGCCCTGATAACAAAAAAATAGGGGCTTGACACAACCTGATATAATGCCTCACTTGAAAATCTCAATGTATGAAAATGGGCAAATATACATGACAGAGATAAACAGTAGACTCAAAAAAAAAAAAAAAGCTGTTTAAGAAAGTAAATGTAATCAATGTATACTTCTTAGCCTTCCAGTAAATCATACAAACATAATCAATTTGATTTAAAGGCTATGATATGATCGCTTTGGCTAAATAGTAGAAAGAGAGGTGTGCATGCATATGCGTGTAAGAGAAACTACACTCTCATCTGTCATAATAAGTTAATAAATGATGTCTAAAATTGATAGATCAAGAAGCAGCCTAGTAGCATATTGGAGATTTAGGAATAACTATGAGAAGAAGCAAATGAAAGAGTTTAAGTAGTTGCCTCTAGGAAGCTGAGCTTGGAAGTAAGGACGATATAGGACCTAATAATATTATTTTGTCAATATAAGGATTTTAAGACTATTTGATTTCATTTAGCTATGTGCATGTTACTAATACATAAAAGAAAAACTATTATATGTCAGATCATCTGTTAAAAAGTCAACATATGCTTCTGTTTAAATTTATTAAATGTCCCTGGTCCTAACACTCAGAATAAGAATCAATGACAAGTGTACATTATCAACGAACGATTTTGATTCCTTGCCAACTGCTCCATTCTTGTGGGTTCATGCATTTCTTATTGACTTTCTGATTCAGATATTGATAAATAAGAATTATGTGTCAAATAATTTAATTTATATATGTATCTCACATAATCAAAAATAAAATATACCTAACTGAATGTGAATGTGTTGAGGACTATTTACCAAATCGGTAATTCTATGTAACTTGTTCATACTGAAAATTACACAAATAAATTTTCTGAGGAATAAGTCTCAGAAAAATTGGAAATCCTTTGCCCTTTTATTCTAATTTGATTTTCTAAGATTTGTTAGTATATGTTATATGACATTATTTCCTCAGACCCATTTTTTGCTTATGCAAAGAAAAAAATAAAGCATAGAATAAATTTTCCAAGATAGCAGAATGAGTTAGAGGTATATTTCTGTAACCTACCTTTGAGGGCAATACTGTATTCTGGTTTTGATGAAAATAGACTAAAGCACACAATTATTATTTGATATGGATTAAAATAATACTCATTGTCATCTCTATTTGTTCTATTATCATCATTTCGCTTACCTCTGATATATAAAGAATGCCCGTGGTAAATAGCCTCTTTCTGTTCTGTTCTTAAAGAGTATTTTCATTAATGATAAAAAATGGTATTATGATCTTACTAGACATATGGCCATTTCTCTCCATATTGCTGGAGCTGCCTGCCCTAACATGGCACATTTGGTGGCTCAGAACTCAAGCTCTGGGCTCTAACTTGGGTTTGAATCTTGGCCTGGGTACTTACCAGGTATGTGACTTTGGACAAGTTACTTACTCCCTCTAAGTTTCATTTTCCTCCCTTTAAAATGGGGTTAATTATAGCACTAACTGAAGAATTGTGGAAAAGATTAAACAAATATTTCAAATAAAATCCTTAGTAAAGTACCTATAGTATAATAAGGGCTCAATAAGTGACATTTATTGTTACAAATTTTCAATAGCATACCATGGTTGAAAAACAGGACTAGAAATCAGAAATACTAGATTATTCCCAAAGTCCCTTTCTATAGAGTATGATTAGGTCTTTAATATCCATGATTTGCAAGAACACTTGGTACATCTTAGTAATACAGAATATAATATAATTACTAAAGAGTCATCATGAATATTTATGTGTGAAGAAGCAGTAGATTAAGAAGAAAGGTATGACTAGGAAGATGACTTTAAGAAACAAGGCTATTGCTTCTTCTTGAAGGAGCAAGCAATGTGATATTGGACTTAAAGCAAAGAAGATAGGACAAGTCATGGAATCATTATTATTGATATCACATTTGCCTAAGAAAATTCAAGCATTTCATAAAGATGTCTCCTTTGTATTTTAGAAACATAGATTAAAATGTTGCAAATTTAATTCAGTTCAACAATATTGATTATATTAGGCCATTTAGTTTCCAGGTAAGTCTGCTTCTATTATTAATTTTCTGTTGTAGTTTGTTTAGGATCTAAAGGCATCCTTCATTAGCTTCTATATTAGTACATTTAAATACCCTTTTGACTTCATTAAGCTTCAAACAGCTTTATTTACCATTCAGCAGTATTTGTGTTCAACAGATTTGCCAAGCTTCCTTATAAATCTTCCTCCAGCAGATGCTGAGATTCATTTGGCATGGGATGACTCAGGTTTTGGGTAATGGTCCATGCTTCTTGAGATTGGGAAAGCTATGACTTTTGTAGTGACAACATCTCTGTGGCCCTAAGTATGGCACTTTGCCTCAGCCCTGAGGGACTAAAGAATAGTCCCAGGCAGACTCTGTCAGATATTCTCCTATGGTGCCAACTAATGCATATTAACTATTATTTTTTGGAGGTAATATTGGTAGCAAAATATCATAAGTTAAGGAGACTCTAGGATTTACTTAACCCCTTCCTTCTTTTGACACTTTGTCTGATGCCATCAAACTACTCTTAATAAATGCAATTTAAGTAGATAATTTCAATTTCTTTTTGTAAAACCAGGCAAATGAGAGAGAGATCTAACTCCCTAGAACAGTGCTGTCAAATAGATAGATCTTTCTGCAATGAGGGAAATATTCTATCTATGGTAGCCACTAGCTACATGTGAATATTGAGCACTTAAAATGTAGATAGCGAAAATGAGGAATTGAATTTTTAATTTTATTCCACTTTAATTCATTTAAAATGCCTAAAAAGTCATTGTTTACATGTGCACTTATACAATAAATATGATTATAAAAAGATATTTGGTCCTGAAGGAGCGGGATTTAGACTTACCAATAGAAAAATAATTTTAAAAAATATCTGCCTGGTCTTACAGAATCTGAGCTGATATTGTGGGTGGCATAAAGGAAAGTGTCTCCAGTTTTCTGTTTTTTTTGTTTGGTTTACCTAATGAATATGAGAAAGTTCAGCAGGTACTCCTGAGGAAGGCCTGGGGAGTCCTCCACATGATTATATACCATAGCTTTGCACCCACATTCATCCATTCTCAAGTGCTTAGAAGTCATCTCGACTTTCTTCTGAATACAATAATTACAATAATAACAAAAACATATCTGACACACCTGAGATTTTTTATTTTTGCTTAAAATTTAGGAGAAAAGCTCTATTTTAGGAAAATGTTTTCCTGGTCATATTTCCTCTGCAATTAAAACATATTTTTACTATGAATTATATCATCCACCTCATCATCATTACTATAATTTTCACATTATCAGTCATAAAACATTTCATAAAGCACAAGAAAAGAGCAATTTTTTTGGTCTCTTTCTCATTGTTGTATCCCTAGTGCCTAGAACAATATCTAGTAAATGGTAGGCACTCCATAAATATTTGTTGACTAAATAAGTAAATTAAAGACAATGTCTTCTTTTAAAGCAGTGCTAGTTTCTGGTATCTTTTTGATACTTTGATATTTCTGTTTTGGCAAGGAATAAGTAAACAACTAGGTAATCATGAGCTTGGCTAGACAACTGAAAACTGATTACTTCTCCATATCTCAATTCAGCCCAAGCTATTTCAGCCAAAGTCTAGTTGTTTGCTCAAAAGTGCATGAGCTCTTTGTATTCAGAGGGATTTTTATCTCAACTGGCATCTTTTGTTTTTGTTTTACGACTGGGAGCCAAACCATGTTAAAGACTGGAAGACATTAGCAACTGTTTAACATCTGCAGGCAAAAGAGTTCATAACTGAGGAAAATAAAAAAGTTAATTCTAGGGTCACTCTTTCTCCTTCATTCTCCCTGTTCATTGCCAGGGATGCTATGGTTAGTTAACAAGTGGAATTTGTCTAGGTAAACCTGACACATTACATGATTTCCACTGGGTATAACTTAGCAAGAGGTGAGTATGACTGATCACTTTCCATTTAGCTTAGGAGAATGTTCCATTTGTCATTTGAAATACTTTCAGTGGCTTTCCTCCGGAAGTTTATTCTGCAGATGAGCAATAAGAAGTATGACAAACTTGAGGAGACTATTGCCAGCAAGAATTACCCAAACTATATCCTCTGGGGACTGAACATAAGCTCATTTCTGCAAGAAATAGAATCCTGGGGTGTCTGGACCTACTGAGAGATCTGTAAACCACATGAGAGGATTGAGTAAAATAACAGTTGGTGGAAAAATTACTTCTGTTCTGCTGATATTAAGTCTGAACCAATAGATTCATTCAGTCAGAATGTGAATAAGAGCTGTTTCTGTTTTGCAGCAGGCCTTAACAAGGTAACTGAACAAGAGAGAACAAGTAATCTTAAAAAGCCAGTTCCCAGTCACAGTAACTATGCAGTTCTAAGAATTATAACTCAATTATTGTTCCATTAGCTATACAAAGATCAAACCTTTAAAATTTGACTAATTTGGATGCCTTTAGGAGATTATAGTTGCCAAATTACTGTAGAAAGCACCAGCTGAGATTTTGCTGTTATAGAAGTAAGTGTGGGGTAGGGGTACTCAAAATGATGAGAAGCAAAGTTAAAATTTGTCTGCCTCTTTCCGTTACTCGTGACTGATGTTTGGTCGACAAATTCATTCCATCCAACAATGGGCCCAGCTTTATTACAATAGATACAGTCCTTAAAGCACTTTTTTCTATAGCATGGCCCAAGAATCTTCCTTCTAAATTTTTATTATATTTTTGTTTTTAAAATTTGTAACTGCAGAATAACACACATTTAGTAAAGCGTACAATTCCTAAGTGTAGTGGTTAGTACATTTTATACATGTATTGCATTTTACATATCCCAGAAAATTCTTTCGTGCCCCTCCCAGTCATCACCCCTGCAAAAATAACCACAATTTTTACTTTCTTCAAGAAAGATAAATTTTGCTTATTCCTGAATCTACATTTTAATAAAAACCCAAGGGATTATTATGTACATTATAGTTTGAAAAACTGACTTGAGATTTTGAACATAAAGCAAAATAATATCTCTGTTCCAGGTCCTTTTAAATAAAACAAAGCACAAAATCCATGTGTTTAGATTGATCTATACTGTGGTGATCACAAATCAGTATTTTCAATTTCATCATGAAAGCTCTGTAAGGAAATCAAATACAGCTTTGTGCCTGGAATAATATTGAGACCAAATATTAGAGAGGTTCACCTGAAGCCAGACACCTACAAATTCCTATTATCATAAATTGACCATGATGCTTCCTGCACTCGGAGTACACCTTCATTTGCATGGGCAGAAAATTCAGATTCAGGTCATATATTTTCCCTATCAGCAGTGGTATATTTTCTTTATTCATTTTAAATCTGTCATTTTCAGTCTTATAGATAAACTTTATGGTTTACTGTACTATAATTTTAATGTTGAATGCAATTTTACCAGGTTGTAGGAGGCGATATGCCTTTCAAGGACTCCAAATAAAGTGGTAAATATTAAGATAGAAACTCTCCATATCCACTTTTCATGGTTTACAAAATTTTACTTTAGGTTAAATTAAAAAATAGTGTTTTGCTATTCTTTTAGCAATATCTTGTAATACTATATGATTCTTCCAGAACACCATCAACAGCCCCTTCTGACTTTCTGGAGCAACTTCTGATGACCTGCTTGCCTGGTAATCTGTTCATCTCTTCTCAGAGAGTAGTGACTCCTCAGTGCATTTAAGTCCTCCTTTGACCTTCTGAAAGCATCGCTCTAAATCAATATTTTTTAATTAAATGGACATTTGAACAAGACCACATTATTTCTTTCATCTCCGAGGGGTCATAATGATTGCTAATGTTTGTCAGTGTATATAAGTGATTATCCAAATATTTTCATTACCTACAGTCCCCGTTATCATATTATACAAAGAAGGCTCAGTTTCCATGGCTATCAGTGGCTAGAGTTAAGAAAATTCATCAAAACACAGAAAGGTTCACCCTCACTTTGACTGACTTCAATACAGTCCTTGTGATACATGCAAATGTATAAGTCAGGACATGGAATCTGTATCATCATAATGACAGAGATGAAAAAGACTGAAAACTTTGCACCAAAAATTTACATTATATTCTTACCAATTAAACCCTGTAAAGCAAAATTATGACTTATGAGAGAGGAAATTACTAATGTTGAAACCCATATTTCATATTTATATGGAGTACCTAGATATCTATATAGATATTTCTATTCAGTTCTGAAGAGTGTTATTTACAGTATGACTTGCAAATTGAACTTGTTTTGCTATTAATTACACCAGCTTTTTGTACTATAGCACTAGGCTAAAATGAGACAAGTTAGTATCAACAACTTTCCTAGAAACTAAAATTGACTTCATATTTTTAAATATAAAAATAATACAGGTGCATTATAAAAATATAGATAATATGGAAAAGCAGAAAGAAGGAAAAAAGCACTAGTATTCACCTACCCATGGTCAACAACCATTACCATTGTCATATATCTCTTTTTAGGCTTTTCCTTCCTACAATTTTGACATGGTTATGATCACTTTGTAGTTTGCTTATTTCTTTTGCTATTTTATCATGCTACACCACGATGCACTTCATAGAAAACACAATTTTTTACTATTACATATTTTATTGTGTGACTATAACATAGTTTAATTAATCATTTGTCTAATATTGAGCAATTAGCATGTTTCAATTTTTTTTAGTGCTATAGGTAAAACTATGATGAACATCTTTGTTTGTAAGACCTTTAGATTTCCGATTATTTCCTTAGGCTGGATACTTTGAAGAATTAATGCAGGTCAAAGGGAATTATCATTTTAAGGGTACATGTTATGAAATTTTTCCCTAAGAATTACACCAAATAACATATCTGTGAGCAGTGCAGCCTTTCTGTTGCTTTTATTGATCCAACCTTAAAACCCAACCTTAGCGAGTTTCTGTCTAGAACCTTTATTCATGAAATTAGCTACACACTCCTCAATATCCAGGCTCATCTAATGAAGAAACTAGTAAGAAGGAAGGAAAAGAGGAAGGGAAAACAGAAAGGGAGGAATACAGGTAGGCCTGTGGGAAGGCAGTCCTTTTATAAAGGAAACAGAGCCTGCAATTTCTCCATTTCAGAGGACAGCCCTTTTACACTTGCTAGTTCTCACTCTCTTCTCATTTTGACTAGGAAATGACTTAGGCATTAAACAGATTCCAAACCCTCCTTCATAAATAGTGCTCTTCAAAATCCTAAGCTTATGAAAATAGAAAGAGATTTAAAATTAGCCCTCTTTCTCCTCTTACATGACTTTTCACACATATCTCATTTGATTCTTCAGTTAATTATTGTGAAATAGATATTATTATCCCAAATTTACGAATGAAAAAACAAACTCGAAGCATCTTCTGTGTCAGTAAATGGTACGGCTAGGTTTCAGGTTTCATGACTCTAATTTTACTCTGCTCCAAGTTTTCTATAGCTTCTTGATTTCTATTAACTTATAGATTTCTCAAGCCGGTGTTGCCCTGGCATTCTTGGATTTTTGCCTGGGCTTTGCTTCTTTAGTATGGGCTTCTTGCCTGGTTCCTTCAAACTGCTACTGCCCACATCTCAATTTGCCAACTTTGTATTATTGAATGGTGTGTTCATTTAAGAAAACTTCCTTTTGATGCATTTTAGACAATAAGGAGACTTTATTAGACTATCTAGTAGAGATATTTTCCTTTAAGTGACTTCCTGATCATTTAAAAGTCTGACCTATTCCTCTGCTAGTAGTCTCTTGTGTACCTACATCACCATGCTGGTTATAGGAAAGCAGTTATTCTTCCTGCAAATTTCCCACACTGATCCAGTTGCTATACCATTGTGGAAAAACATGCTAATGATTCATCAACCTCATGTCTCATCTTCCTGGACACACATAGTGCCCATATGACCGAGCTGTGGCCACTGGAATATGAGTGAAAGTCCCATGTGCCACTTTCAGGCCTGGAAAAATCTAATATATGCAATTAGTCCTTCACACTCAAAGCAGATCTTTGACGCCACACGTTAAAGATGGCAGAGCCACAGACAAAAATAACCTGGGTTCATGAATCATTGCTCAAAGGAGAGCCAGCCATCAACAAGGAGACTCCATTTAATAGTTTATGTGAGCAAGAAATAAACTTCTTTTTTGTTTGTCCCATTATACATTTTGAGGTTTATATGTTTCACCAGTTAGCCTACTCTAATTGGTATAGCCATGAACATCCCTGCACGTGAGATGTTTAATTGCTAATTAAGGAGTACCTCTTTGGTGTTATGGTTTGACTATATAGCGGAATTAAAGACATTCATTTTTAAGTAGGAGTTTTAAAAAAGAGTTTGTGTATGTGATTATGCATATTTGTGTGTGTGTGTGTGTGTGTGTGTGTGTCTGTGTGTGTGTGTGTGTGTGTGTCTTGTCTGTCTGTCAAATACTTTTTAAGATCTAGGAAACTTACAGTTCCTGTAAGCTTTTAATCTATGAAATAAAGCCCTGTATTGCTCCTTTGCTTTTTAAAATGGCATGTAGTTGTATTACATTTAACAGACTATCCCAAGGTTGGAAAGGGACAGACTCTTGTGAGAGTAGTCTCATAACCCAGTACATAGAAGCATTCCCATAGTAATGCGAGCAATCTCCAAGGAAACCCATGTGACCACCCATTAGGTAGGACTGATAAGGCAGAATGGCCCTGTTCTCTGTTTCCATTGTAACTGCCAGCAGTGGATTGTCATGAATCTGAAAGGTCCTTCTTCAAGCTGTTGGAGATGTGATGAAGGATGAATTAGGAGGCCTCGGTGACTTCTGTGATGTGTGCAGGCCTTATGAGGGTATAAAAAGCATAGAAGGAAATTTCTTCCACTGTTTAAATCCAGCAGATTATAAGATTCAGGGGTCTAACAGAAATTAGGAAGTCAAAAGGAGGAAGAGTTTATTCTGAGAAGACATTCTGTTTCACTTTGGTGGTGTTGATCTTGAGGCCAGCAGCTGCTCTGTTCTCTCTTCTCCTTGGGCCTATCAATCCTCTGTTAGCTGCCCTTAGCCCAAATTCCCTCGCCTCTACCTTTGACATGTGTTTTAGCACACCATTGAGTGATCTTGCATGCATTTCTAAGTATGAACATCTTTTGGAGATGCCTTGCCAAAAACTGAAATTAAAAAAAAAAAAAAATGAGCAAAGGGAAAGAAGCCAAGTATCATTTATTTATATTTTATTTAATTCCATCCCTTTTTTTAATTAAAAAAAAAAACAAAACCTCTAATCAAATGACTGCCTGATTCTTGGGCTGAGGCATAGTCCATATCATGTCTTCTATCTTGTTTAGATCATAAACCATTTTTGTATTTATTAGTTTCCCCAGTTAGTCTGCCCCACTTAGAACAGCCATGAACATTTTTTGCATAGCAACATTGTTGACTAAAGAAGACATAACAGGTCAAAATTAACTATCAAGAGATATTTACAAAAGTAATCCCTTTAGTTGTGGGAAGAAACAAATCTTCATGCCTCTGGAAAAATGAAAAAGTCATGTAAAAAGTAATTTTAGTTTTTTAGGTTACACCTCTAAATCTTTCTGAGACATCCTCCCCAATCTGAGCTACTTATTTCTAGCAAACTTTACCTTTGATCCTCTTAGGTCACCCCATTTTCAGGCTCACATCTTGAGCCACAGTTACTTGAAACAGCTTAAATAGCCCTTCTGATCACAGCCCTCATCATTCCAAAAATCTCACTCCGTTGCTCTTGGTACATTTTATCTTTGAACTCACTGAGGTTTCCAATGCTCTGACCACCTCTGTTTCCTTGCAGATTGTCATCTACACCCCGACCCAGTCCAAATTCCTTCCAGTCCAGCCTGTATTTCATGGCACGTCATTTCAACAAATTTCTTATCAGAATCAATTCCCCTATGCTCCAGTCCTTCTAATTAAAGACCTTTCTCAAACCTATCAATTGCCCTTTATGTATCTATGCCCAGACTCCTGACAACTAATGCAGGCATCATGTTAAAAATATACTGCCTTTCATCTCAGCTGAGGCCCTGGGACCACTGAGCCCCTCTTTGGTTAGGCGTCTTTTCCATTCCCCGCAGTGTCAGTCCATCATGTCCATCATTCTCTCCAGACCTTGTATATCATTCCTAAATATCAGTAGATATTTTCTTACAATTCAAGGGAGGGAAAAGGAGTCTTTGAAGAAAGATCTTTCTCACACTCCTTTCTCTACAGAGATGTACTTATTTATAACCATGCCATCTTTTTCTCATATCCTGGAGGAAGAAACTTCTACCTAAGTCTGGTCCCTCCATCTGTTTTTTAGATCCTATCTGCTCTCAATTACTCAGGGCCTTTATACTATCAATTATCTCTTTCCTTCATCATCAGCTTCCTCTCAATTGTATCCTTCCTTCAGCACCATGTAAATATGTTCAAATTTTTCCCATCTTAATAAAGAGCTTACCTTTGACCTACCCTTACTCCTTTCCTTCTCAGTCCCCCTTCCTATAAGAGTTGTTTGTGCTTCCTGTCTCCATATCCTCCTTTGAATCTCTCAATCTTTTGAAATTTGCTGCTACTTCATCTACAGGAATGAAATTACCCTTGTTAAGACCATTTCAAGAGTTTCTAAATTTAAAAGCCAGTTTTTCATTCTCTTACTTGACATACTTGTAATATTTGATATTCCTAGTCAATCTCACTCTGTTCAAGTGATCTCTCCTGGATTCTAGAATAACATTTTCCCTTGTTTCTCATCTCACCTCTCTAACCAATCTTAGTCATTCTGCTTCCTGGAGTCTTCTTCCTATATGTATCTCTTTCTTTCTCTCTCTCTCTCGATCGCTCACATGCACACATGCACATGCACACGCACATGCATACACAATATTTAAAGCAAAATAATAACAAGAACAAAAAGAATTGTTTGGTTCTCTTCTATTCTCCCTCTTTGTACACTTACTGAGTCACTCAGTCACAGATCTGAATTCCATTGCCCACTGCTACTGCTCAGGTTATGCCAATATAATGCTGGGTTAGGGAATTATTGACCTATGGAATGAATTCCTTACTTACTCCTCATCATGATTCCAAGCTCCTTCATGACCTAGCCCCTGGACACCTCTCTAGCTTCTTCTGATCTCTCCCCTCTTTATGCCCTAAGGCTCAGCAAAAAAAAAAAAAAAAAAAAAAATATATATATATATAAAATTGTCCATTCACTCTAATCTTCTCTGCTTTATATATATATATATATATATATATATATATATATATATATTCACTCTAATCTTCTCTGCTTTATATATATATATATATATATAAACAGAAATAGCAATTATTTACTGAGCACTTACCATGTATAGTATAGTGAAGTGGTTAAGAAATCAAACTTAGAACCAGGAAGCCAGAGGTCAAATCCTGGATCTGGCACTTAGTAGCTATGAAATCATAAGCTGATTAAAAATATTCATTTGTACCTCAGTTTCCTCATTTGTAAAGTGAAAATAATAATAATAATATTAATAATAATAGTAGCTACCTCATAGAATATTGTGAATATCTGTAAAGTGATTAGAACTGTGGCTGGCATGTAGTAAGTATTCAACAAGTGTTAATGACTCGTAGTCATTGTATTTGATAGTTTGCAAACACTGGCTTATCCCGGGATTGAATGACATTGTGAGTACCACCTCCCTAAGGTAGAAGAAGAAAATTTGCTTTTCATAGCCTCCCTCTAATATAGACCTGTGATAAAGGCATTACGTAAGACTGATTCCAAAGAGAGCAATGTGAGGACTCAGGCACATTGAATGTGGAATCCATTTTTTGATGAAGATGGACAGTGGGAGGCACTTGGTTTTAAACAGTAAAGGAGGTTCTAGTGTTTAATGTTCAGTGTCAGCGTTGCCCAGCATGGTGTCTGTGCACAGAGGTGGCAATGGAGTCTTTGCTGAAGCAGCACACCCACCCCACCCCTCTGTATAGTATGGGAGTTTTACCTGGCCAGGTACCTTGAAAGCCCTACTTCACAGCCCTCTCAGAGATTGTGGATTATACAGACTACCCTTTAATGACTTACTTTCCTGCTTAAATTAAATACAGTGGGATCTATTGTTGGCAATGAATAATCCTGGCCATTATTCTATTATCGAGAAATAGATACATCAATATATGTTCATTTTTAAATGGTTCTTTTGCCTCTGATACATAGTGCTACAACAGAAAATTGTCCATTCACTCTAATCTTCTCTGCTTTGTGTCACTGGGGGCTGGAACTCTGACATCTCTATTTCCCAGACTCCCTTGCCAGGTGGCCGCAGATTAGTCCTGTCAATGGGAGGCAGTGGCAGGAGATGTAAGGTACCAAGAAAGGATAAGCCACTTTTCCTTTTCTGCTTCTGCCAATTTCCTGGGCAGTGGCAGCAGCGGTAAGTGCATGTGGGCTCAAGGCTACTTGCTCTAGAACGTGGTTTCAGAGGTGGCAGCAGCACTGTGAACTCTGGCAGCCTTTGTTCTGGTTCCACAGGAAACTGTGGTGTGGCAGCTGACTGCAGTCTCCTGGGCTCCTGGTTTTCTGCAGGGTAATGAGTGTTGTGTTCTCAGTGGTCCTGCAGCATGGGTGGGTGCTCTGGCAATCCTAGCTGCAATGCATGTAGGCTCCAGGTAACAGTATTTTGCCCTTTAATCCTATATTCAGCATGGAAGTGATTTCATGTGGTCACTAGTCTCTGGGTAACTGTACTAATTGCTTTTTCCATCTCCAGCCTTTCCAACACCTTGTAACCAATTCCCTGTATTAAGTCCCCTCTGTTGAAAGTACCTAGCAGGGCTTCTGTTTCCATGACTGACAAGAACAAAAGGACATAAAATTTTGTTCTGAATTCTTGGCAACTTTATTATTTGTAATTATACTCAAAGGAAAATTTTTTAAGTTGTTCAACAAAAACCTTTGCAACTGAAAGCTTTTCCAAAAGAAAGGGTTTACTAAGTCACATGCTAGCCAGAAAAGGATGAGGTCCTGGGACATGCAGAGTAAATCACCAGCAGCAGGGCTAGATGGAAAAGACAGTATGTCCACCATCCTGGAGCTGACAGGGCTCTTTTGTACTTTGTTTGAGGAAAAAAGATGAAAATTGTTTTAAAACAATTTACATTGGCTATAGGTAAAGGTGAAGCTAGTTCCGGCATAGGTGCATAGTCAGTAAGGAAGAAGTGTTTGCTCTTTTGGATTGCTAGTGGGCAATTGTCTGGAAAGTTTATGCAGATGCAAGATTTGGTAGTACCTGGCAGTGGACTATTCTCTCAAGATAATCACAGATATAGCTACCTGGAAGTTAATTCAAAGTTTCAAAGCAGTCTTTTGTTGGTTTTGCCCTGCAGCTATTAAGTGATTAACCTCTCTTGTGTCTTCCTTCCACCCCACAGCTTGCTGTACTTTAATTTAGGACATCTTGGAATTTTCTCCTCATAAAAGTGGTTCTTGAACAATCATTAATTGAATTGGAGTGCTAATTCTATATCAGGTATATAACTCATATAATTAATATGATATGATCTATAAAATTTATAAAGGCTTTGATTTCATCAGATAACAAGGGTTGAAAACAGACTGCATAGACTCACAACTTGGCTTTAACGCTTGCCCACTGTGTGAACTTGAGCAAGTCCATTTCTCTCTGCCTCTTTCCTTGCCTATAAAATGGAAATAACTCTTATGCCAACTGCATGATTGCTCTGACCACTACTGTGGCAGTACATGTAAAGTGCTCAAGACAGTGCCTGGCAAATTACAATCACTTAGAAAATGGTAGATGTGTTATTGTTACAGCTATTGTTATTACGCCGATTTTTCCTGAAGCAAAAACAAGTCAAAATCTTAAAATAATCCAAGTGATGAATGAATTGTCTTAAATCTAAACTAAAAATAGTTTTAAAAAATCTTTGGAAAAAACCTTTAAACCAAAACATTAGCCTTTCTATTAGCCTTGTGTATTTATTAATGTTACTCCCTAACATACACCCTTTAGAGTGGTCTAAACACTTTAGAAACTCTAATATTCAATAATCAGGAGAATGGGAGGAAATCAAAAAATCTATCTTTATTAGATGC
This sequence comes from Pteropus vampyrus, assembly GCF_000151845.1. NCBI lineage: Eukaryota > Metazoa > Chordata > Mammalia > Chiroptera > Pteropodidae > Pteropus > Pteropus vampyrus. The sequence goes on from NW_011888883.1 coordinate 2,691,483, forward strand.
ATTCAATGCCCTTTCAAAAATTCATATCCCTACAGAAAGGGATGAAAAAAAGAGCCAAAGCATATCTTAAAATTATTATTCTCATTACTCCTTCCTGTTTTATTTTCTTTTATTTTTTTTATTTTTATTATGAAGACAAATGCTTATTTTCTTTTGCCAGTATGAGGTATCAACTACAACATATATACTTACTGTGCACCTACTGCGGACATGACATTATTCAGAACACTTGGGAGAGAGCACTGTAAACAAGAAAGGAAGTCTCTGTTCTCAAGAAGCTCAAAGTCTAATGTCATTTTTTAAAAAGGGATCTAATGCTAGCTTATAAAATGTTAGTATTGTCTGTGTTCATTTGTTAACATTGTATATTAAATCAGAATTGGCATTTTAAACTTTAAATTATAGTAACATAAATGTTAAATTCTGGAATCAGGGATACAATTTGATCTCTTTATGTATGTTTTCATTTATTTTTAAAATGTATCAAATGCCTACCCTGTGCTAGAAAATGTTAGATTTTAGTCTGGATAGTAATTATTTTTTTCAGAGATGTTTCTTTTATGTAAAATGAAGAAATTGAATGCTATTATAATTTTATATCTCAATAGAAGTTTTAATAAGTGGCTTTTTTGTTTTTGCCAGAATTTAAATGTATTGGCTCTCAAACTTTGGACCAATGGAGAATAAAAAAAGTCCTAAGCAATTTACACTAAAAAAATTTCATGGTAAAACATTCTTAACCACATAGAATTTTTTCAAAAAGAAAGTATATTTCACGTGTTTTAATATGCATAACTGTGTTTTTTTACAGAACTGGAATAAACAAATTACTGATAAATTTATCCCTAAGAACTAGTTACAAATATAATTAATAAGAGTACCCTATTTCTAACATGTCTACTATAGTATCACATGTGACATCTGATAAACCAATATGTCATTAATAATCACAACTATGTAATGTTATAATCATTCAGGTAGGCATCGACTTCATTAACAAATATTTAATCCTCATAACGATCTGATAGGAAAAAAGTATATGTATTTTTATGCTATTGGCTAAAAGGAGGTATTAAAACATGTATTATATAACAGCTAATATTTATTGATTGCTTACTTAATAAAGCACTTTACTTATTTCAACTCATTTAATCTTAATAAGAATCAATGGAACTGAGTACTATTTTCCCCATTTTAAAGTTGAGGAAACAGACACAGAGTTAAGTAACTTGCTCAAGGTTTACAGACACAATAAGAAGTAAAGGCTGGTACTCTGTATAGTCTGGTTCAAGGTCCTGTTCTTGGCCCTCGCCATACTCCTATATACCAGCCTCCTTGCCCAAACAATTTGGTGCTGTCTCTTCTTATTTGTTAAAACACAAGAGATTTTCTTCCATTTTTTTTTTTTTTAATCCTAAGAAAAACATTCAAAACTATGACCGGCTGTTCTGTCTCATATCGAATAATAATGGTTTTGGTGTTCTGAACATTGATTTAGTTGCCTCATTTTATCTCTAGGTTCTTTAGAAGAAGCACCTATTGTTATAGTGCCTATGCACTCAAATATATGAGACACGCTTAAAAAGAGAGAGATAAATTTCCCCTGGTCTCTATTACATGTCAATAGTATGCAGAGGATAAAAAAATAGAGCAAGGCAAGGAATTGTGGGATGAGGCTTCTTTGATGTTTTCTGGCTGAATCACCAGACCATAACTCAGACGTTGGCTATCCTGGCTTAGATTTCTGAATCCTGGACCAAAAAGACAAGAGACGTAATGGTAACACTGAGGTGTAGTAGTATAAACTCTGCAATATACATCTAATCCATACATTGTCACAGATTTATAGAGGAGGACTATGCTAAATGTTAGTGTTTTAATTATGTTTTCTTGTACTTCCAATAATAACTGTCTTTGGATAAGATACACAGCGAGTATGCCTTATAATGAACTCCACAGTATAGAACAATTAGAACTCTATTAGAGCAAGAATCTAAGTTGTGTACGTGTTAGATCCGATTGTATAAATTCTTAGTGAAACAAAAAGGCCATGTATAAAGATATTAGAAACACGTCAGGATAAAAATCTAACCCTATGTTCTCAGGTTTTCACATTCTTTTAGGCATGAATGCCTTCCTTTTCTAGTTTATGCACTTGTAAATAATTTAATTAACTTAACAATTTTAGTTTTACTGGGCTCTGTTTTCTCCAAGTTAGGAGTTTAACGGAGGCACGTTCGGCCCTATATTCAGGCTTTGCCCTGATGGGAGACCTCTGGGACAGTAGGTAATGCCCATTTGTCACTCTCACTTCTCATTGTCTGTCAGGCTTCAAGACAGCAGGCAGAGAGGTGAGACAAATGACAAGGCCCAGTCTTTCAAGCCCCTTCTGAAACTGTTCATGCTAGCGGCAATGTGTGAAATAGCTGCTGGCACCTTGGGGGAAATCAGGGAGCTTCTTACTTAGAAACAACAGTGCATCATCTCAAAGACCATTCTTTTCCCTGCAGCTACTATGAAAGGCATGGACAGAAAACAAAGAAATCCCTATTTAAATTTGATGTCTGTTTCAAATGTCACTTTTGATGATATAGTTTTGAAGAAGAAAATTAATTATGATGGAAGTTCAATAATTTAGAGAGAAAACAGGAGGTCACAAAAGAAGTGCAGGAACATTACCAAAGGACCTTTAACATTAAGAATCTAAGCACTTTCCAGTCTTGAAATGAGTATAGTTCCTATTGCCCAAAGAGATTTGTAGCTTCTGGACTTTTTTTTTTTATCTTATTCATGGTAAATGAAATTCACAGTACCTGATGTTTTTTTTTTTTAAATGTAAAGTAGTCTAACATTATTTGCAAATACCATAAATTTACACAGAAATTTCTCACAAACTTTCTATTGCTTCAAAAACAACAACAGAAGAGAGACTTCCTGAAAGGTGGATCTTTCACTTCTAAATCCATTTTCATTGCTCTTACAAGGTACCTTAATCATAATTAGAATACTTTATTTTTATTTAATATCTTCATTTTCTTAGAGCATTTGCACCAGTCCTTTTTGAGTAATATTATGCGATGATATCACATTACATTAATCCACAAAGCGATTGCAAAGAATCTATCAGTGATGATAGAGGTTAGCTTATTTTATGTTGATTTCTTTTTGTTGTTGCTGATGTCCAATTAAAAGTGACATAC
>NW_011888883.1:2694732-2713723 GCF_000151845.1 Pteropus vampyrus
TGTCAGGCTTCAAGACAGCAGGCAGAGAGGTGAGACAAATGACAAGGCCCAGTCTTTCAAGCCCCTTCTGAAACTGTTCATGCTAGCGGCAATGTGTGAAATAGCTGCTGGCACCTTGGGGGAAATCAGGGAGCTTCTTACTTAGAAACAACAGTGCATCATCTCAAAGACCATTCTTTTCCCTGCAGCTACTATGAAAGGCATGGACAGAAAACAAAGAAATCCCTATTTAAATTTGATGTCTGTTTCAAATGTCACTTTTGATGATATAGTTTTGAAGAAGAAAATTAATTATGATGGAAGTTCAATAATTTAGAGAGAAAACAGGAAGTCACAAAAGAAGTGCAGGAACATTACCAAAGGACCTTTAACATTAAGAATCTAAGCACTTTCCAGTCTTGAAATGAGTATAGTTCCTATTGCCCAAAGAGATTTGTAGCTTCTGGACTTTTTTTTTTTATCTTATTCATGGTAAATGAAATTCACAGTACCTGATGTTTTTTTTTTTTTTTTAAATGTAAAGTAGTCTAACATTATTTGCAAATACCATAAATTTACACAGAAATTTCTCACAAACTTTCTATTGCTTCAAAAACAACAACAGAAGAGAGACTTCCTGAAAGGTGGATCTTTCACTTCTAAATCCATTTTCATTGCTCTTACAAGGTACCTTAATCATAATTAGAATACTTTATTTTTATTTAATATCTTCATTTTCTTAGAGCATTTGCACCAGTCCTTTTTGAGTAATATTATGCGATGATATCACATTACATTAATCCACAAAGCGATTGCAAAGAATCTATCAGTGATGATAGAGGTTAGCTTATTTTATGTTGATTTCTTTTTGTTGTTGCTGATGTCCAATTAAAAGTGACATACAATAAAAACGTAAATTATTGATCCTGTATAAATGACTTACCTTAGACACTGTTTTATTGAACATCTGTATCTTCTGTCTCATCTCTATATTGAGCCATCAGTCCTCACAGTACTCAAAAAGTAATTATTTATAATTTTTAGTGTTAACTCTCTATCCATCAGTACATCATACTGCTTAATATTATAACTACTGTACTGATACAGTTCTCTCTATTCTTCCTTAGTCTTATTTTTACCTAAACTTTTTAGTTATTAAAATTTAAAACCAGTATCTTTATTTCTGAAATCAGATCCTTGTAGACAGTCATAATCATCCACTATTTATATAGTGCTATTTTAAAAATCTGTAGCCATATTCACCACTAAAAATTAGTGTTTTAAAAGGCACGCTGTTCATTGCTATCATTCTGATAGCCTTCAGTGGTCTCCCATAGTTTATGTGGAAACAGAGGGCAAAAGATATTGGTATTAACAAAAGTGAGAATCTTGAGAGTCAGAGAGCCTGAGCTCTAACTCAGATTTTGTCACCTAATAGCATTGTGATTTTTGAAAAATTTTTTTTTTGCATTTATAAAACTAGAATAATACTTCTTGCCTCATTGAGTTGTTTTGAGGGTTATGTGAGTTATGATTTATTAAGTGTCCCAGCACCATTCATGACCTCAAATAAGTGGTCAATACATGTTCATTTTCTTTCCCTCTTTTGAGCTCCCATTTCCTCCTCTGTAAATCAGCAATAATAACACCTTTATAGCCCAGTGGCATACTGGAGCTGGCTCATACCAGCTCATGAGAGCCCTTGTTAAAGTTTTAGGAACTTTGAATGCCTGTTTTTAAACACAGGCAATAATAAAAATTGTTATATAAATTTACAATTAAATAAACTATATTAAAAAACAAAAGGCAATAAATATTTAAAACTCATTACTTGTAATTATCTTACCATTATCTATATACTTTTGAAGTTATTTAGTTATATTTTATCTATGTGATGAAAATATAAACTACACCATATTCAGTGAAGTCATCATGTTGGAAACTTGAAATTGGCCATGATGGAAATATTTACATCATAGATATTGTCAGATGCTTTAAATTAAGGTTTTGGTTTTTTTTCCCCAAGAGAGCTGATAGCTAAACATTTATTAGCACTATATATACCTAACTGATTTTGAAATGGAAAAGCAGTCCACAAATAAAGATAATTTTATAAGTTTTCTAAGTTTAAAGTTCTAATACTCCTATAATTTCATGTTGAAAACATTGGACAGTAAAAGGAACAGGTGCTGTTACTGATCATGGAAACACCAATAGTTAATAGTATGCCAACTATGTAGCTTGTGGGAGAAGTAACCCTGGAGAGTGGGTATGAAAAACGATTGGATCTTTGGATTCAAATAGATATTAAACATATGACCATAATAATTTGACAGGCATGTATTTCAGGAAGTAAGCCCTGCAAATAGCCCTAAATATCATTTAGCCTCTCATTCTAATTATAATCTGTAATTCAGTGGCTCCACTTTTAGAACAGACATGACAGTACTTGCATGTATATTCTTTACGGTATCGTGATGTAGATTTATAAGGTGCCTTGTTGGTAAAGAGGTCAGTGAATTTTGTTAATGATTCTTTCTGAGCAGCTACCGCCTTAAAACTTAATTCCATAAGACACAGATGCTCAAATGAAGTCAAAGGTTTTTATATAATTATAATTAATATAAACATAATTATAGTTTAATTACTTGAGGCCATGATAGCCTCACAAAAAAATAATTTAAATCAAAAGTTACAAGAAAAGAAAAAACTGAATATGGACTTTAAAAAACATAGTGGGCATTTTTCAACTTTTATTTGGAGTATTTTTTTCTTGTTAGTGCTGTTAAAAAAAAGCTCTTAAATCATAAAACTCCTACTTTGGAGCAGCTGTTTACACCTAAGCCCTCTTTCATTTTGAAGTAAAACAAGTTGAATCTGCTACATAAGCAATCTCAGCATGCCAACTTTGAAAAAATAAAAAATGATAAATTGTAATGTTTGGTAAAAATACTATAAATTAGCCATTTTGAAAATAAAATCTGGAAAATATAAAGAACAAAGAACAAGTTAACATTTGAATAATATTTCTGGCAATAATTTTGTTTTATCTCTTTTACTCTAAATTCTTATCCAAGAGACTGGTTTCTACTACAAATTACTTTACTGCAAAGAAATTTATTCTAACCAGGTTATGTAATTTGAAAGGAAATTATGAGAAAATCATATTTTATTGAAATTTTATTCCCATATTTTATATTTTGCTTTTGTTATTAACTAATTTTCCTATCCGCAATTTTTCTTGTATGAGTGCATAGTGTTCTTTTTAACATTGTAATTGTGAGATTCAGTTTGGTCCCTATTGCTTACAGATCATGAATAAATTAATATAATTCTTCTGATTACTTTCTTGCACTCTTAAGAACTAGGAGTAACAGAACCTAAGAAGCAGTCCAAAAAACGTTTGTATTAAACCAAAGTTGATTTCCAAAATGCTCCTATTGAGTAATATAACACTTCTCCTCACACTAAAATATATAGCAAACTATTGTACCAATATCATACAAGAGTTCAAAATGCAAACAAGAGAGCAGACCTTGTTGAGGACATTTAACTTTTCATTAAAACAGAGAACTTGGAAATAAATGACCATTCACAACTCCAAAAATGGAAATTGAGTGTATTACCTACATGAGACTATGGAAAGAATCTATCTAAATTGTAAAACCTGTTGAGGTAGATTAAGGAAAATTTAGGCAGTCCTCAACTCTTATGTGAAATGAAAAATATTTGAAAAATGGCGCAAGATATTTAAAACCACTTATCTCCATCCCATTTGTTACAAAGAATGTGGGTGTTAACCCAGTAGAAGATAAGGCATTTCTCCATGTTCCTTGCATCACAGCATGTGCACATGTGTCCACATGTACACACAGACATACCCACCATATTCCAACGAGGAGAGGAGTTGATGAAGGGAGAGATGCTCTACCACTCGTCCTTCAGAGATAAAATTCTACAGTATATTTTACATGTTCCTCCAAAGGTCCTCAATGGAATAAAGCCCCATTTGCCCACAGTTGAAAGGACCTCAAAAATACAACCTTTATTGACTCCTTTCTCTGCTTCACATTTTTCACTCCAGCTTCCTAGGATCATGCTGCAAATTAACCACCTGTGCCTGAGTCCTTATTGTAGGCTCTGTTTACAGAGAAATCCAAAACAAAGCCCCTACTTCTCTCTTCTTTGACTTCTGTATTCTTTTATTTATCCTTTAAGACGACTCAAATATCATCTCCTCAGAATAGCCTAACCTGATTGCTCCACTCTGATTTAGATATCTCTTTTATTATAATGTTATAATTTCTCATTAACTGGAGTCTTTCCCCCACTAGTAGATTGCAGACTCCTTAAATGTCAATCAAGACACTTTCCTATTGTCTCTGCACCCCAGTGCTGCATATGGTAGGCTGCCAATAAATACATGTTAAATAGGTGACTGACTGAATGAAAAGAGTAAAAGGAGATATAAGAAGAAAAAAAAGAAAAGACATCCCTTACTGACATAAGCTAGAGTTTGTGCCTGATCATCCCAAAATATAGCTCCCCATAACAAAACTGTATTTCCTATTTTTAGCTTACATACTCATTCCCTAAAAATAGACATGAAAAGAGTTTCTATATCTTAATTCCTGGACGAAATGTAAAGGATTTGGTAAAATGAAGGTATCTGAGGTTTTCTCAACAGCGTCAGGAAAATAAACCTACTTTCTTGACTGAATCCTAAAAGAAGTCATTTGGAAGTTCATCTTGATAGATGATCCTCAGAAATAAAAAAAATACAAAAAGGCCACAGGCTTACACTTGGAACATTATTCATACCTAAAACAGAAGTGATAGCACCCCCTGGAATGGTAGAGCAAACCCTAGGCCAATGCTGAATGTACCCTGTGTTGTAGCAGGTAGGACGTGAACAGGCAAACCATGGCCCTGCAGCAATAGCTAAAGAAGAAGACGCTCAATGAGATCAAGGACTGTGGCTGCCATGGTCAGTAAATCATGGTGTGGTAGGATAGATGGAAATCACTAGTTAAATGGCACGTTCAAAAACACTAGAAAAGCTTTATCCCTTTACTTTGGGGCAAAGGAGGAAAAGGAGGGAATCCAGGCTTGCCTGGAATAATTGAGCAGGCTAACTAGGTATGCGAGAATGACATGACTTTTGTCTTACTGATATGGACACTCTTACATTAGGAAAAAAGAAGGCATATGGTATAAGTATAAATGTTCCAAGTCAATATTTTATAAACTGCTTTGTGATTAATTAACGAAACATGAAATCAATGTATGCATCTGGCCCACTATTTTAAAAAAAATAATAAAATGGAATAGATTTGAGTAGAAAAATATCACAGGAATTACAGCAGCAGAATGGCAGAATTGAATTGTCTACCATCTTCCTCTCAAAGAACACCAATTTGACAATCACCTACAGTCAAGATTATCATTGTGAAGACAGCAGTTCAAGAATTCTGGGAACATGAAAATGCAAGGAAACATGATGCCATCAAAGGAACACAATAATAATTTCTCAGTTACCAAAACCAAAGAAATGGAGACCTGCAATTTGACCAATAAAGAATTCAAAATAGTTGTTTTTAGGAAGCTCAGTGAGCTAAAGAAAACACAGAAAGACAGTTCAACAAAATCAGAAAAACAATACACAGTCATAATGAGAAGTTTAATAGAGAGAAATTATAAAAAAGAAACAAGCAGAAATTCTAGAGCTGAATTGAACTGAGGTTGGTTTTCTTCCATCAGAGTACACCTCAGTTCCAGGCTGAGAGCTATGTAACTGTGGTGTGCTGGTAAATGCTAACGAGTGGCTCTTTGGGTAGGAAAATGCATGTATACATATTTATATGTAATTTTAGCCTATACATGGCTCATATAAAGGATATGTAACAGTTTATAAATGATAACAAAATATATAATATTCTCTATTATAAATTCCATATGACCAATTGATTCTCACTGAAGGCTCTTAGTTGATTTTTGCTCAGTTGTTATATCCATAGCCAACCTATGGTTGCAATTCAACCGTGATTTGACTAATGGGGTCATATCTCAATCCACTCTTTTTTTTTAACTGTGGTAAAATACATAACATAAAATATATCATCTTAACCATCTTAACTGTATAATTTAATAGTGTTAAGCATATTCACATTGTTGTGTAACAGATCTCCAAAACTTTTTCATCTTTCAAAACTGACACACTATACCTATTAAACAACTCTCTATTACTCCCTCCCACCAGCTCCTAGCAACCACTATTCTGCTTTCTGTTTCTATGAATTTGACTACTCTAGCTACTTCATACAAGTGGAGTCATACAGTATTTGTCATTTTGTGACTGGCTTATTTCACTTCACATAAAGTCCTCAAGATTCATGCTGTAGCATATGACAATATATCCTTCCTTTTTAAGGCTAAATAATATTCCATCATATGTGTATACCATATTTTGTTTATCCATTCATCTGTCGGTAGGCATTTGGGCTGCTTTTGCCTCTTGGCTATTGTGAATAGTACTGCTATGAACATGGGTATACAAATATCTCTTTATAACCCAGCTTTTAACTCTTGTATATATGCCCAGAAGTGGAATTGCTAGATCATATGGTAATTTTATTTTAAATTTTTTGAGGAACTGTCATACTGTTTTCCATAGTGGCTGCAGCATTCTACATTCCCACCAGTGGTATAAAAGAGTTTCAACCTCTCCACATCCGCTCAAACACTTCTTTTTTTTTTTTTCATAGTAGCCACTCTAATGGGTGTAAGCTCATCTACTAACTCTTTACCCTATAAAATTGTTGTCATTAATTCTGATGTGTGAGCTACTGTTAAACTACTTCTCACTCCCATACAGATTATATTTATTAATTTAAAATCTATTTTAGGTTCAGCATACTTATGTTGATATTTCATTTACTCATCAATAATGTAAGTGATTACTTTGCTGAGTCAGGTAATGTTTTCCAATATTGGAAGAATATTTTCTCAGTTCTTTGTACTACTCACAACATAACAGCTACAAAAAAACATGCTTTTAAGTTTAATTTACATTATTAACATTTTCCTCATCACTTAAGTCTACATGATTGGTGGGCCAACTTTTTCTACAATGGGCCAGAAATTAAATATTTTATGTTTTGTGGGCTATACTCTCTTTCAAAACTATTCTACTCTGTCATTACAGTGTGAAAGTAGCCATAGACAATATATAAATGAATAGCCATGGTTATGTTCCAATAAAACTTTATTTATAAAAACAGATGAACCCTGGTCTAGACAATCGACAAAATAATAAATTATTAGCCCTGATGCTTGCCAGTTTCCCTTGTGGCAATTTTCGCCACCGTCTACTTCAGGTTACCAATATGAAGTTATTGAAAGTAAAATTAGAAAGAGATGCATAGAAGCATGCGATTTACAGGATTCCCACCACAGATAAACACATAAATAACCTCAACAGCACATATAATAGCAAAATGTAGTAAAATGATTAGGAAATGATAAATATGAAGTATTTATTACCTGTGTTTAAAGTTTATATAATTTAATTTTTCTTAATGGCTGTAATTCAAAACTTAATTCCAGAAAATTTAATAGTTGGTTCTCAAAAGCCAGTGCGGGCCAGCTCCAGCATCCCAGTGATTCCAGATTCCAGTCTCCTGCAGTCACCTCAGAGAACTGAGAACAAGTCCAACCCCATCTCGTTGTTCCCTTGCAAACTTAAGAAAATGTTCCTTTCTGAAGAGGTTAGAAACCTAGTTTCTGGATGCGTATTCTACTCCCCCATATGTTAATTTCTGTAAAACAAACAAACAAACAAACAAACCAACCACTTCCTATCACAGTAATTATTTAGGCAGTTTGGCCTTTAGGTAATTAAATTTCTGACCAAACCTGCACTGTCTTGGAACTTACAGAACCAAACAATTGCTCATGCGTTTGTATTGTGAGTCACATTTGGTCTAAAAGAATTCACGTATTCTTTAGAAGTTTCTAAAATTACAGCATTGTCCAGTCTGGCAACCAATAACTGGGTAGAAAGTGAGATGTAAGACAGTGTATGTGAGCAGAATCAGGTGATCTGTTAACCTAGCCTTAGCATACACAACGTATTTTTGGACAACTGATTTCACTTATTTAATGTCTCATTTTTCTCCTTTCTATACACTAAGGGTGGTAATAATGCTTGGTAGTTTTAATGTTTGTGAGGCTTATATTACTAAAGTGATTTGAGAACATTGGCTAATGGGATGTTAGAAGTGTAGATCATCGTTTATCATCTGGACATTAATGTGAAGCATTAAAGATTATAATTCCATGAACTTGACATAAAAACTTTAAGCTTTGAAAAATGTGCTTAGATTGCTAGGACAAACTGAAACTACCAGCTGAAATTAGCTTTTTAATTTTAATTGTTATTTTCTACAGCATGTTCCCCCTTTCTCCCTAGGCCATAAGTAGTTGAGCGGTAATGGCTTAACTTATTCAGACATGTTTTACTTTGTGTATCCTTGGATCTGGAATAGACAGTCTGTGGCACCAATACCACCACGTCCACGTCTTTCCTTTCCCTGCCCTTCTCTTCTTAGTCTGTATTTCCTATTCTCTTTTTTCTTTCACTTTTCTTTTTTTCTTACTTGCCAGAGTACATGTGTATCCAAACATTTCAGCCTGGTGTGACCTTGGAATCAGTTTTGAGGCATAAAGTTACATAACAATGCATATGATTCTCCTTTAAGTAGGAGGCAAACTAGATCCGATAATCATTGAATCTGTATTTATCAGGCCATTATCTTATATTACCCTTTTTTTCTGTTTCCAAGTTATTTCCAGATCCTACCTCCCACTTTGCTATGGGTACATATACCAAAGGACAGCCCTCTTAATATTTATATGTCTCTTTAATAGAAAAGACACAAGGAAGGACATAAAGTGTGGGTAGTGGAGTTCACTCTGGTAAAGCAGAGGCTTTGCATAACTCTGTTCTCTGTGTTCTATAGAGCCCTGTTCAGTGTACGCTTTAGTCTCATAAGAATGCCAGCTTACCCGTGGGTCCTTCTAGAGCTTGCTTATTTCCCTGTTATGAAATCTGTATGCTTAATATCCCAAATCTATCCATTATTAGCACTGTGTGTAAAGGTAAATGTTCAAAACTGCATTAAGTTAGGAAATATGTTTCTCGTTTTTAGTGAAATACCATATTAATACTGAAAAGTTATTGTTGATGAGCATTTAGTTGAAGCGGGAAGTTGTGAAAGGGTTATCCAACACTAGGTTTTATTTGCCCTTTGTATGTGTATGTATTTCAAAGGAAAAACGCTTGCTTTTATATATGCTAAGATTAGCTACAAGTAATTGTGGTTAGCTTTGCTGAAATTCCTCATCCTAATGATGCAAACAAAAATCACAAAGCACAGAGTTTTAGGTTTCAGAGGTGACTCACAAAGTGTAGCAATCCATCTTGGAAGTCTTAGCAGGCCTATTTTGGGCTGATCTCCACACATGGCAAGGCTGAAGAATCCCAGGTGTTCTTGCTGAGAGCAAAATGAGAGCATGAGGATTGCCCTGAGAAGCAAGAACATACTCATTAAAGTACGTTTCTGGTATGAGGTGAATCCGACTGGCAGTTCTGCATTTCTCCTTGTGGTGACCCCTTTCCTTGTTAGAGAGGGGGTCTGATGTCCAAATGTATCGGGTTTAATGAGCTGCAGATCACTGGGGAGCCAAAGAGGGCAAAGAAGTGCCTGCTTGGTGAACTGGGAACAGTATATTGTTTATTTTGTGGATACTATGCTGTTTAAATAATGTAGAAGTTTTTCTATTGTGAGATATTTCTATGCCTTAAACGCCTGAAACAGCATATATGAACATAGGAAACTTAGTGCTATGACACAGATGGACTAATCAAATTGGCTGGATTGTTCTGTTATCATAAGATCACTAAACTCTTAAAAATGGTTTTTTTAAGATCATTTTACAAAATCAGCAGACATTCCATCTCTCTATCTCAAATGAAGATGAAATAAAATTAGAGAAATTCTTCCCATAGGTCTACAGATACAGGATGGCTCATCAGGTGAAAAGATTTGAATAATAAACTAAGGAATTAGGCTACCATATTGATTGTTTTAATCTGTCAGATACTAATAGCAAGAATACTTTACTCTGCCTTGCAGGGCATATCTCAATGAAATGGCAAATAAATGTGTAGCTTGGTGAAATCAAAAGTGAGAAATTGTATATAACAAAATTATGAATAGCAAAATGACAATTTATATATGACCAGAGACTATAATTTTATATGAAATATAAAGGGTATGATGTCTGTATAAGAAAATGCATAACAACTATAGCAGTATCAAAGCCCTCAAGAAACACTCTGTATCAGAAGCTAAGCATTAACTTGGCATTAAGTTAAAATGAAAAAAAATTCTTTCCTTTGCCACGATACTTTGACTTTTCCATCACTCAAAAGTGTGGGTTTTTTGTTTTGTTTTGTTTGCTAGTATTCTATAAATAAATTCAAATGCAGTTCAGGGTATGAAACACTTTTCAGCTATTATTAGCATAAAAATAAACTGCACAGGAAAACTCTAACTTTTCAAATCAATGTATTAAATGTCCTCTTTATAGAATCAATTACATACAACTGCTTCATGATATAAATTTGCTTTCTCCTGTTCATGTGCAAGTTTTAAATCTTTAGAATTTTAATAGAAATACTTAACTTCCTATTCTATGAATTCTGTAACTCTGGTCAATTAATTTTTCTTGGCTTTGGTTTTCCAACTGAAAAATTCGGACTATGATAGAGTTCTACTTCCTTATCATGCTATGTAAGAATAAGTTAAGCTAAGCACAAGTACGCTATTTTTATATGATGTAATAAGTGCATTATGTAAAGTTAAGGTATGCATACCCTTTAAATTTTTTAAATTATTACAATTGAAAAAAAAACTGCACATTTTTCCGAATAAATGAAATGTGAGTATATGATCTGAATCATCACTGAGCATATGAGGTCCACAGAGGAAGAAACTGATACAACAGATAGTTATTGACCACTTTCTGTGTGTCAAGCACTTTACATGCACTATTTCATTTAACTGTCATGACATTGAGGTAAATACTGCAATAAGATCTACTTAACAAATGGGAAAATTAGGACTTGCAAAAGCCATGTACCTTGTCTAAATTCATCCAAATGGGAAGTGAGAAAGAGCAAGATTTGAACCTAGTCCGTTTGATTACACAGTCCAAGTTCTAATCGCACTACTCTGTGACTGCCTCTCCAAATTAAGGTTCCTTCGTCACACAATCCAAGACTTTGTAATACAGCATAAAGTCCTATCTCAAAATATAAGTGGAATGCTATAGTAGTTGAAGATAACACATTTTCTGAGATCTGATTTCATTCCACACTGAAATGCCTGCCCTTTTGTCATCCAAATGAAAATAAATGTAGGAGAATCTGTCTATATCAGCTGGTAGGTGGAAGATATGGAAACACTGTCTCCTGCTTTGTTGATTGTGTGGGTTTGGTAAGAACATAAATTTTCTTTGGAGATAATCAGATGTTTTCCATGCAATCCATGAAAGCTTCAAGCAGAACATTTAGGCAAATATTCATTTGCCACCTCAAAGGAAAAAAACTGTAAACATGCATTATTTGGAAGTTTCTTTCATCCTTGGAATTATATTTTTCACTTCTTCCACACAGGAAAATGATATGACGGTCCAGAAAAATGACATATTAAATGCATAAGTATTACGAATAATCAGTGTGGAATAAGTAAAATAAATAAGCTACTATCTGACTAAATATTTTAATTTTGGCAATTTTCCATGTTATTTTAAAAGGAAATATATAAGATTTTTTTTTAGAAAAAGGTAAACAAATATATTCTAAATATAGGGAAGAATGATACACAGTGGTTGTTTTCTAATATTGTATACTCGTGTTTGTTGAGCATAGAAAGAATGAGAATTTTTAAAACATAAATTGCTATAGCTTTCGGCTAGGAAAAAAACATATTTTACAAAATATATTTAAGTGTTTAAACCTCTTAAAACAGGCTAGCTTGGTTTTGCTTTTCTGAAATCTGTATTTTTTCCTTAACAAAATATAAACAATAAGTGTCACAGTGATTTCAACTCACTTTTGAAAGTCTTATAAGAGTACAAAAATAGAGAGCTACTTAAACACCAGAGAAGAAACCCAATTATTCAGAAACAACTACATTATATAAAAGCTTCATCCAAATGAGGATTTTTGTGTAATGTAAATGAACTCTTTTTACTAAAAGTAGACGTTTACCATTGTTATTAACACTTTATCCCCAGGAGGTAAAATTTTCCCAGTGCTAAGTAGTAACACAAAAATGCACAATTGTTCTTCCTAGAAAAAAATACTGAAGTATTCAATTTGTAATGTTTTATTATTTTGCAAAAACACTGGAACATAAAAAATATACCATATAAAATTTCACTCTACATATAACTAGGCTTCAGAAAGAAATATTTTCCAGCTTGCCAGATGTTTTTCTCCTTTATTATAAGTTAACAGTAGAGCTATATCAAGGATACAGAGGAATTCACAAATGTATTAAGTCTGCTGCCTTGTGTGCAGATATCAGGTATCTTATGCATTTGCTATATATATATATATATATATATATATATGTGTGTGTATATATATATATATATATATATATATGTTTGTACTTAGCATATTCTAAATGAAAAACTGCTCTAAAATATATGGATGTTTTCCCATTAAGCTAATTTGTGTTACTCTATTCCACCCCAGCTAACAGCTACAAAAATTGAAAAGATTCACTCCCGTTTGCTTTCATGAGAAAATACCACTTAAAATGAGTTTGTTAATATTAAACTAGTCCTGTAATTTTCCATTCTTTTTAGTAATCCTAAAAAGTTATACAAGATTAAAAAAAAAAAAAAAAAGGTACTGATAGGGTCTTGAAGCACATAAGGGAAATGTCCAGGCAGGGAATCTGTCAGGGCAGGAGAGTTAGAGGCGGACATGCACACACACGCTCATGTGCACACATGCGCAGGTGCCCTTGCACACACATACAAACACATACACAAAATATACCATCAAGCAGAGTCCTCTAGTGTTATTTTGGAATTTCTTTAACAGATACTGTGCCACATGAAAATGTGGCCAAATCAGATGTGTTCAGAAAAGAAGCAGAAAGGCCAGTGTCTTCCCTGGAAGAAGCTGGGTGTCCGAAGTCTCTTGAAGTTCTGGTCTTAGATCAGTGAAGCCTCCCTTGTCCATTCCTGCCAAGAATGTATGTCCCTTACTCTTCAAAATGATAGTCTCAAGTCATCACTTTGGTTTTACACAGTACCTATTGGATTGCAACTCCAAATGCCTTAGAGTCAGTCACCTGGGCAGGAAGCAGTAATACGGGCTATTATTAATGGCATTAAAAACTCAGAAATCATTGCACACAGAACGGGTTAGTCGGTGGCAATCTTGATCTCTTGATCAACTCTATAAATATTGAAAGATAAATTGATGTTAAATTAAAACTAGGGCGAAACTCCATATCTTCTTAATAAAATAAAAGTGAAAACCTGTAACTAGACATACAATTTCAATATCCCTAATTGCTTTTCTTTCACTCTGGCTCATTCTAGGAGGTTTTAATGCTACCTTAATTATCAGTGCTCTTTTATGTATTTTAATTAATGTTTTAAGTTTTATACTTTTATCCTGAGGCAATTTTATAAAGGAAACTTTTTAACAAATAAAAAATGTTTCCCCAGTAGTTCATCTTTCCCAGCTGCACAGATGTAATCAAGCATTTGGCATGGTCCATATACCCTTGTGGCATGTTGAGAATACTTGTTACAAAGTGTAGTCAGGACCAACATCTTAATATATGTAGGTGATGAAAATTTCTGGCTGTGATGTAACTCTCTGGCAGAAACTATCCCCTTCATGTCTATACGGCAATAGTTACCAAAAGCTTGCTCAGGACTTCCCATGATACAATGCCATAGAATAATAAAGGAGAGGAATGAAGTGAGGGCTCTATTCTAGAGCACAGGCCAGAATAAAAGTGAGCTTCCGTGAGGTGCTTTTTGAATAATGCCTTGCACAGAGTGGATACTTAGGTTAAATTAGTTTGATATAGGGAGGAGGGGAGGAGAAAAAGAGGTAGAGAACTAGGGTTTAAAATGCTATGTACTGAAGTATTATTAAATGTTCTGTTATTTAATGAACAGTCAATCGTGTATCTGATACCATATATTTTAGATCATATTTCTACTTGTCTTATAGCCTAATTGCATTTCTATTCTTTCTTTCTTGAAAATTTACATGTATATCGTAGCTAGGAAATTTTTCCTACTGTAGAAACTGAGATCTACATGCTAATGAGGAAACAATGAAAATTTGAGAATTTCAAGTGAAGTGAAAATCTCTTTAGGCCAATAACTGACGTATCAGAGTCTGGCATTCTTGTAGCTTATAATAAAGGTATCACTTCCAGTTAAGATTTGTGGTACTCATCGCTGACCTCAGACTTGATCTTTAAAGAACATTAACTATGACAAATGAACTTTGACAGAAAAATATTTAACGACTGGTTTGCTGACATCCACAGGTAAGGAAGAGAAAATTGCTAGTTCTCCAAAAAAAAAAAAAAAAAATAGTAATTTGCATCTGGCTCTCCCCATCAGGAGTAGCCTGGAGGGCAGTTCTGTGCAGGGAAAGGAGGCTGCAGGATGAGCCTGCACCCAGGCCTGGGGACCCTGGGCCATCTATCTGGAGCCAACACAATGAGCCAGAGGAGTCTGCTCCTAACTTGTTAAAATGCTCTGTAACCAGCGAGATAAATATTTACTTCCTTTAACCTTTACTTGTGTGAGATGATTTTACTCAAGGGGTGGGAAAAGATCTGCTTTGCAGAATAGAAGTTTTCTGTGAAATGCCCAGAGTTCAACATTAAAAAAAAAAATAGTAAAAAATAAAAACCCACAACCTCTGTATAATGAACATCTCATCTGTTATTAATTATAGGATTAGTTCTGCTTAAATTTCTTTTCCCGCTCCAGGGGTGTTTATGAAAGGCCAATAACTAGCCTGAATGTCTGCAAAATAGTATCAAATGCAAATCCAGCATTTGAAAGACCTGAGCGGGTGTGAACTCCAAACAGAGAATTAATTACTTGTTAAAAGTAATTAATGAAAATGACTGCATTTAAATATGTTCAAAGACTTGGAAAAGACTCATTCCAAGTTTCCTTACAAGCACAAATCCAAAATATGAACTTGTATTTGATGTTTGATGTCTGTAAGCCTAGACTGTAACTTAAATTTGTGTAAGAATGATAGGGCTATGGAGTTGCTAAGTGCACTGAAGAAAAATATTTTAGAAAATGTAACTGAGTTAAAATCTTACACTTTTTTTCGGTTTGAATAGTTTAGTACTGAATGATGGCTTTTCCTGATCACAACATTTCACAATCAGTTTACATGTGATTAAATTGATTTATCAAACAGTTTTCAGAACACATTTTCTGGTTTGGTAACAGAAGCAATTCTTTTTTACTGTTCCCTAAAACCTTGATATTCAAAGTAGTCAGTGGACCAGCAGCACTGGCATTGAGGTTGTTAGAAATGCAGAATCTCAGGCTCTGATCCACACGTTCTGAATCAGAAACTTCATTTTAACAAGCACTCGATGATTTACATGCACATTACAGCTCGAGAAGCACTGCACTAAAACATTGCCACACACATTAGGAGTAATGGGTTTAAAAAATTTCAGAACTAATTATTAATGTTAAGCCAAAAATGTTTTTTAAAATCTAAATTTTAAACTTATGATATTTAAACCAATTCAATATAATTAAAAGCACAGACTTTTAATATGCTTCTAAATTTTTTTCTAGAAATCCTCCCATACATTTGGAGGTTCTTTATAATGTCCCAAACAACGTGTAAAAAACAAATTACAAGTTATAGAATAAAAGAATAATTCTTAATAACAAATATAACAGCAACAGCTAGTTTTGTCTAATGTAATATTTTTAAGTGGGCCAAGTTTATTATTTTGCTTTCATTTGTCAAATGCTTTGTGCCTTGTACGGTATTTTCAGAATTCATGATAACAGAATTATGCTGTAAATCCTCTGGCAAAATTGTAAAAAGCTTTGTTCAGAACAAGAATAACCTATACTAGATTGTGATTATCTTTCTGGAAGTCCAAAACAAAATTGAGGGTTTGCTAAGTTTTTAGAGGAAAAGAAACTGCTTTGTTTAACATAATCTGTCTTCACTTTCTGAAATGAATTAAAACTCCTAATGAATAATATGTTTGTATTCTGAAGAACACATTATTTAAATGATAATTCGGAGCTATAACATTTTACAGTTAAATCATGAAACAGATTTATTTGGCTCACATGTGCCAATTACATATTCCCAACTTAAATTTAAATATTTTAATGCATCACCTTCAATTTTTTAAAAATAAATTTGTTTTGGGGGAAAAAAACTTAAAAGATAGTAGTGGTCTGAGGATAAGAGAACTATGTTGATTTATTTCTTGTTCCCAATTTTTTGAATTTCCGAAATGTTTAACAATGGAGAATTTATTATTTTGTAATTAAAAAAAAAAACACTTTTGTTTTAAAAAGAACAAAAAATTGCTTCAACTCTTGGTAAATCTACAAAATAATTGCATATTAAAATAGAACGAGCATCTCTGATAAAGGTTCTTCTCATCTACAAACTGTCCATAATATCAAATATTTTAATTATAGAGATGCTTAAATGAGAGTCAGTCAGAGGGAAATTACCTTATGCGGTTAAAATCATTAAGCAGTTATGTAAAGTTTAACCATGTAAAGTTTATTATGTATAAAATACATAATAGTCTGTCTCTCTTCTTGACTTTGTAAATTATATGTTCCTGATAACAATATGGAGAAAATTCAAAGGGAGAGAAGTATAACCACAAGAAAATATGTGTGTGTGTGTGTGTGTGTGTGTGTGTGTGTGTGTATAGTTATATGTGTGTATATATGTATGCACACATAAATGTACTTTCTTGTGCTTATACTCATATATGAAGATATTCTTCAAAAAAAAGCATAGTTTTGATTATAGTTCTCCCTACTAAGAAATCTTTAACAGCTCACCATTTCCTATTGAATAAATTCTAAACTCTGAAGTATAGCTACAAAGTCTTGATCTTGTCCCAAACTATTTTGACAGTTACCTCCCACTACTTGCCATCTTCTCTTCTCTTGCTTCAACCAAATCAAACCATTTGCTATTTCCCTAATATAATCTAATTTTTTCCATTCCACAAGTTTGTTCACACTGTTTCTGTCGATTGAGATATTCTCTCTCCAACACCACTTCACCCCATCCCACCTCCCACCTGCCACCATAACTACAAACTGCCTGGAAAAATCCTACTGTCAGGATGCTTATAGCTTCCTCTAACAGAATACTGAACTAACTGTGCCTTAAACAATACAGGCATGTATTGCCTTACATAGCAAGAAGTTCTGAGATAGAAAGAGCCATGTGCTTTCTATTATTCTGCTTTGCTATCTTCAGCATGTTGGTCGTTGTCTTCAGGCTTGTTTCTTTATAGATACAAGATAGCTGCCATTGCTCTAAGCACCACATTCTCACACATCTATGTCAAAAGGAAAGGGGCGGGGATTTCCTCCATACATCTTTTTTTTTTTTTTTTAAGGGAAGGAAAACCTGCATACCCTTAGCAGACCTCTGCTAAAGTTCTAATTGAAAGGACTCATCCACACCCACTCTCAAGCTTCAAAGACTAGCTTCAAAGAAAGCAAGAAATGGAAGCTGTCTAGCATTTTTAGGCTCTAGCATGAGAGGCGGGCTGTACTATGTAGGAGGAGGATGAAGGGCTGGGGATGACTATTATGTAAGCAACCAAGAGTTGCCTTTAGTCCTCTAGTCCCCAAAGCCTAGATCCAATGACATTGACTCCATGAAGCATTCTCTGAGTCATCCAGTAGAAGGAATCTCTCCTTCGGTTTTGCATGCTGTAACTTTTATATTCACATTTTGCTTCATATTATAGTTAACTGTATGCCTGCCTAACTTTATATGAATGCAGAGAGTCTATCTTGTTCATCATTCATTCTTCATATCCTCTGGCATAGTCCTTGACTCTTAGAAAGTCTTGAATAAATATTCCTAAACTGAAAACCTTATTAATTTAAATCACAGATGATTTATTTTAGCTATAGGAAGAAAAAGACACAGCCCAAAAGGAAACCGTATTTGCAATAATATAAACTCTGCTTTTCAATAAGCACACTACGTGGATAAGAATCAAAAACAAAATTAAAAATATAGAGAGGCTGAGCTTATCCCTCTATTGATACCTGCCCTCTCCTCCCCACTGCCCCAAACAGCATCCTTAATAAGTGTCCCAAGGGTTCATTCTAAAGGGATCACAGATTCAAGCCAACTTCAACCAAAAGGATTAGGGCTGCCTACTAGGGATAGAGGAACAGTGACCTAGAAGCATCCTGAGTTGCTGAGGATTTAGTAGAGCAAGGCTGCCATACCACTTCTGGACTTTAAGGCAACAAACTTTTAAGAGAGAAATAAATTTACCTCTACTGAATTTTCTGCCATTCACGGCTGAACCTAATCAAAATTAATGTACTTGGTCTTCCCTGGAGACTCTAGTACTTCAAAGTCTTTGGAACAGCTTAGGTAGTCCAGAAGCCATTGTCAGTAGGAAAGTCCTCTTGAGTCAAACCTCCATCCAGTTTGGAACTTGACTCAACTTGAAGATTAGCCCAAACTAGTTTCAGCTAGTCAAGTGCATCGATTCTCTGTACCCAGTTCT
This sequence comes from Pteropus vampyrus, assembly GCF_000151845.1. Lineage (NCBI taxonomy): Eukaryota > Metazoa > Chordata > Mammalia > Chiroptera > Pteropodidae > Pteropus > Pteropus vampyrus. The sequence continues at coordinate 2,713,620 of NW_011888883.1, forward strand.
ATTGGCAAAATGCTGTCTGTATATTGAGTTTCTCAAGCAAAACAAAGGACAGTAACAAGTAGTCAGAAATTCTGTGAACATCAACATAGCTGATGGTATTTAGT
>NW_011888883.1:2714963-2730379 GCF_000151845.1 Pteropus vampyrus
GTGCAAATCTGAAGATCCTAGGTTTATCTTGGGCAGGTTATTTAATCTCCATTGTGCCTCAGTTTCCTCATCTATGAAATAGTCCCTACCACATTGTCCCATTAAGAGAAAAAAATTACTTATTAATAAAGTACTAAGAATGGGGCCTAGAGTATATAACTATGACATAAGGAATTATGAAATATGTCACTTCTTAAATAAGAAGCACTTCCTGAAGTAATACAAAATGTCTCTGCAGCATGTAGTATAAAACTAATTAAAACTACCTTACCTATATGTAATCAACTTACTGTAAGGACTATTAGAACATAATATCACCCAATGTTTAACTCGGTTAGCCAGTATTAAATTATTAAGATTGCAGATTTGTTCAAGCAATCTCTCTGGTGAATTCATTTCTCATTAGAGCATCTATCAAAGGATGGAAGAGAACAAGAAGGAATAGAGTAGGGAACGCTCTGGTTATTGGATACAGCCATTCTTCTCAATTCATTCATTCAGAAATTAAAACCAACTGGTCCTAAGAACTGACTCGAAAAAGAGTAACAGCATCTTTAAACTTGACCAAGGAAACTTTTTAATTTGTGAATTAAAAACCACTATAAAAGACCTTCTTACCTTAACTACTGAAATAAGTCACTTGTTTCCTGTCTCTCCATTCATTGCTGCCAGATTAGTCTTCCAAGGTCACCTTCTTTTGGCTAAAAAACTGGGGATTTCTTGCCTCGCAGATACCCAAAATATGAATCAAGGTCACACAGGTCTGCCCATATTAAAGCCAAAATAAAAAGCCTCACCAAGACACTTCTTAACCTCTTCAGAATTCCAGACATTATTGATGGTAACCAAGGCATGCATTTCACTCCTCAACATACATACCACAGACTCTTGAATAAGGCATTCAATGGAACTTTCACCTCCCTTTATGGCCACATGCTATAAGCCTCAAAGGGAGCCATACTGGCTTACTTACACAAGTTCAAAATCAATTAAATGAGACATAGTACATTTCAGTCATCAATCAAACATCAGTGGTGAATCATAATTGAGTCTGACTCTCTCTCCCCACTTCTCTCTGTTTCTCTCCCTCCCTCCTGAGTTATGGGCTTAGCTATCCTCTAATTTTGTTATTTTAACAATGCGTAGACATCTGTGAATTAAAAACAGTGACAAGTAAATTAGCAACTTAATCAAAGTTTCTTTCTGTTCATGATCCTGTCCACAGACTATTCAGTACTCTGTAAAAAGTATGATGTGAGACTCCTAAAACATATAGTTAACTGATGATGTACATTTAATATTCCTAATTTAAATAGAGGTTAGAAAATAGATTATACCCTCTGATGCAGTAATTCTCCTTCAAAGATCTACTTTAAGGAGAAAATGAGAGATACAGAAACACAGGTATTAGAACATTAGGTAAAATTGTAAGAAACACCCTATATGTGTAAAATATGTGATTGTCTGCAGTACTTTAAAACCAGATATTAAAAGTTTTTAATGATACTGGAGAATGTTCTCAGCATTGTAAGTGAAAAGGCAAGATACAATGTGATTTAAACAGATGGTGGTTTATCTCAATATTAAGGCACTTTTTCCTTAGCGGTAAGACTATTCATGGTGTCCACCCAACCCTGTGTTTTTAAATAATCTACAAGAAACATGAGTTAATTTTAAAATGTCTTTTAAAAGTTTTATAGCTGTGTTTTCCATGATCTGTAAGAATAACCACAGAACGTGTCTAATTGAAAGATAGAGTCTTCTAACAGTTGGCTAACTGTATTGTAAAACTGAGAGAAACTGCTTCATGTAGAGAAATGTATATTTGTACACTGACCCACCTAATATTTTAGTCAGTCTAATTCTCCAGTGTGCAAGCAGTCACCTTGAAATATTATGTATCGTGGTTCTCTTTGGGGGAAAAAAACAAAAAGTAGTAGAAATAAGATTGTGGGGATGGGGGTAAGGGAGTAGGGAAATCTATAAATTTCCATTTTAAAATAAGCCTATCTTGATGGCATCCTCAGGTTCTTTAAAACATATTATTAAATATTTACTTGTCACAAAAACTATTATAGCTGGCCATATTTTAAGCTTTTGCTTCCTTGAAAACAATTGTATCCTTACAATTAAACTGTGAACCACAAATAACCCCTATTATCATAAAATGTCAGCTAAACATAAACTGCATTCCTGTTCTTATGAACATTTACATACAAGTTTGTGATATATTAATCATTATCTTTAATCTTAAACCACATTTTCAAGTAGCAAAGCAAACCTAATTCCCTTGTAATACATTAAAAGATACTGATCATAGGTTTTTCTCAAAATTCACATAAATGAGAAAACTTTTGTGATCTGTGGCATACATACTATAATTTGAGGATATAGGGACTGCCATGTTTGGTCCTACATATATGTAAAGAAAGTGAACGGGCCCATCAGCAGCTGTGCTGCCAAGATTTGGCTGGTAAGTCCACTGGTTTTCCAGAGTGATAATAGTTTTGCATTGATTTAGATTCCGTTTGGTCTAGGCCCTCAGAGGATGGGTTATAGCAATGCACCTGGAGTGGGTGTGGCCTTAGAGGGCAGAGCAGAGCATGCAAAGCTGACTGTCTCACCTGGTGACAGAATGACTGACTTTGTGGCCACGAACTTGGTCTCATTTGTTTAGTGTTCTCACCAGCTGAGCTAACTCATTTTTTAAGATAGAATTACACAAGCTAGCACAACTTTCCAGAGTTTTATTTTTCTTTTCAAAAGAATTATCACCATTAAACTACCAAAATATTTTCTATCATATTATAGACTCAGAGGAGCTTCAAAATAAGATTGCTATGACAAAGTCATTTCAAACATATTTAAGCATATTCAGGGATCTGAAGCATACTATAAAATTTAGAGCCAACTGAAACTGAATGAGAGCAAAGCAAAAACAAAACCATGGCAATTGCCTCTTTTTATTAAACATGGGAATTTCAAAGGTCTCAAGGTAGGTTATTAATAATGCCATCATGTGGGGAAAAAAGAGCACTAGAGGCGGAGTCTGGAACCCTGAGATCTAGTCCTGGCTGTCGTTATATATGATATGTTACAATTAACAATTTCTTCATTTGTAGAATGGGAAACTGGGCTTGACACATCTAAGAGCCCTTCCAATTTTGAAATACTAAGAATTCGTGGTTTTTTTGTAAAAATTATATGAATCATATATTAAATATTTTTTTAAATATAAATATTTTTAACCCATGACACTAAAGATTTAGAGCTGCTAAAATGTTTTTAAGATAAAATACAAAATAAAAGCAGCCTGCATTTTTGAGTCAAATGTTTCTAAGGATAAGAACAGAAAAATAGCTGTACAAAACATCCTCCAAGAGCTGTTTTTCTCCATCTAGAAGACAAGATCGCCTGCACAATACAGAATATATTTTCTTAAACTAATTATTTCAAGTGTAGAATTACAGTTTTACTGAAAGAGTTTAAAGACATTGTCAAAGTATTTTTCATATATTACTAGAAATATAATTTCCTTCTTTCCCTCTCCTTTACTGTGAAAAATCCTTGCACAAGTGTAGAAGTGAAACGTGAATCTCATCTAATAAATATTTGTCTTCACTTTATGATGCTGCTCTCTGAAAACTGGATAATTTAATGGATTTGGGGGCAGGAATAAAGCATATATCAAACTGTTTTTAACCTTGTACATCCTCATGGTGTCTTTTTGTGTAGACTTTAGGGAAGATTTTAAATGGAAAATAGAAATGATACAAAGGAGCCCCAAACTAGAGCTGTAAAGCCTCTAATGTCCTCGAGAATGTTAAGCACAGTATTGGAACATTAGACCAGAAGGGACAGAAGAAAACAGAATCCTAAGGAAACAATCAGTTCATTTGAACCTTTCTTTTTTACATCCACTTTAATTAAACAGACAGAAAACAAAGATGTAAGTTATTTCTATTTAAATATTGAGGTGTGCATAATCCACATTTGCTGCCATTCAAGATATTTTAAAAGGATTTACCATTTGTGATTTGCTCATTTATTTCCATGAAGACTTTCTTTGCCTTTGAAAAAAAAAATCTTGTCTCTTATTGATAGTATCAATTTTTGTGGCTCCTTTTTCTTTAAAAAATTTTAGCAAATACGCTTCACAGTCTACTTATTTTGTAAGAAAAACCTATCGGCTATAAGATAACAAATGTGCCTTATAGGTTACCATAATTACATGAGACAGCAAAACTGTTAATACATATATTAAATGCTGCAAACTGAATGGTTACATTGAAAGTGGAGTTTTACAATCCAGGGGCAAATAGCCATATTATCCTAAAATCTTGCCACTTAGTTAAGATTTTTTGGACATGTTAATAGCTTTTTAAATTGAAAGATTTATCAAGTGCTTAAGTTTTTGAGTACAGGTATTCCATGCTTTTTGAAAGTTTGAGTTAGGCCACTTGACTTTTACAAAAGACCAGCTTTAGTACCTGTTTTCCACTAACCGAAAGAAATTTGAAGAAGATTTTTGCTTTTAAACTAATGGTAATTGCTTCTTCACTTTACATCATTTCAGCCTTCAGAAGTTTTCATTAGAATACTCTACTTTCAGATGGCGGGGGAAACCTATATTCTTCTAACTTTCTTCAGATGAAACTTGTAAAGGATAAATGGTGTTTTCTCTGAAACCTTTGTTAAGCTGAGTAATAGTGTATTATCAACCAAAATAAATTTTTTAAAATGGATTACTTGTAGGTTTCTAGGATCAATAATGCATAATGGTACTAAAGAACAGTGCTTAATACAAGTACACTTAAAATGATACTTTTAATTTCATTTTTCTTATATTCCCTTGTACTTACTGGGTTTATATAGCTCCTATCTTCCAAGGAACTCAAAATGCCTTATAAGCTTATAGACTTAGAGTATTATGACTGCACAATACCAATTGTTTTCAAACAGTAATATTTTTTACCTTAAGAATGTTCTATTGCCATGTACTAGAAAATAGCAAGGAGTGATGTGATAGAAAAGAGAGCAGTGGCATATTCGGAAGTTCATACAGAGAAAGAAGCAAGGGAATGAAAAAGAAGCAAGAAATTATAACTTAAAAAAAGCCATCCACCTAACAGATGAAAACTTGGCTTCACTTCATCAGATTCTGCTTCAGTGAGTTGATGATGAGAAAAGCTAGACTAATGAAACTACTGCTTTCCTGGATCTAGCATAAAGCTCAGTTTTTAACTGTTAGATTATCACATGATGGAAAAATAATTCTTCTGAATAGCGACTACAAATATTACAATTTGTTTTCTACAATATCAGCAGACTTACTAAAGTCCATCAGCAGTTTATTCCTAACATGTGTGTGCTCTTATTATATGTTTTCACTATTTTTGGCACGCTCATATCTTTATCATTCTTTGGAAATAATGGCAAGCAGCCAGTTTATGAATTCCTGATGAACACTTAAAACGTTTAACGGAATGTTAAGTACCATATATTTAACTTTTTCATAGGATCTGAAGTATAACCATAAATAACAAATGTTACATTTTATAAAATAAACCTTATGAAAGTTAATATAGTTAAAATTCATATTCTGACTGTGTAGTCTACACAAAGAACAGATGTCATGATTTTAGCCCTATTTTGAACACTTCTGAATTTAACTCAGAGAATATCAATTGATTAACCGATTGCTTTTATTTAAACCTAAATGGGATTTTATTCCTCACAAAGGTGTATATACCAACATATAGCTTATCTAAATCAAAATATCCTCATATTTATAAATACTGAACTAAACATAAGAAACTATGATTAGTCGAGACACTTGTTTATGAACACATACATTTATCTCCGGTTATTTCCTCAAACTCCTACCCCATCATTACAATTTTTTAAACATATTAGCAGGGTCTCTGATAAACTATCCACTGTGTATGTTCCATTTTTTTAAAAAAAATATTCTCAAGAAAGTCTGTTTCAATTTGTATTATGATCTTAGGAAAACTTTATATTTTAAAATCTTTTAGTATATTCTACCTTTAAGACACTTAATTTTCATACATTTATTTGCACCATATTTGTTGTATACTCTAAACACCTATAGAACAATTTCATATGGAGAGTTTAAGTAAATAATTTTGTTCTATCCTAAAAACTTAGTCTAGAAAAAGCCCCAAACTGTGAACTGTTTATCATATAGAATTCTTCCCTCTTACCAACTTTGTAATGCTCTCACAAAATTGTTTCTTGAATAGCATTAACTTTGGGACCACAGGAAGTCTATTCACATAAATATTCAAAATTTCTAAATCCTGAAAGGATCCACCATCTCGAAATTATCTCTGAAGTCTATTTATATGATATTGTTCCAGTTTCATGCTCAGCTATAACTAATACCTTAATTATCACTGGAACCAAGACCCTTCAATATCATTGTCCCTCATCCTTTTTTCAAATATCAAACTTGAACACAACTGTAATTCTTTTAAGAATCTTTATTGATTTTTTTTAAAACAATTTAGCCTTTTGGATCTCGATGCAGTTTATAAAAAAACCTTCCATATAGTTTCATATAAACTGCAGTCAAAAATGTAATTTACTTAGTCAAAGAAGTTATCTGAAGTTGCAAGTTATTTTTTTGTAATATGCAGAACAGTAAAATGTAAGCATGCTCTCGGATGCAGGTGCTCCAGTGTACTATGGAGTTACTTTGAAGAGCTTGCTAAGGTCTGCAGGCAGTTTATGGAATGCAATCATTTTCTCCACAATTTAGGTACATGAGAATAAAACTGATACTTAAGAATAGAGTATTTTTCTCAAAAAAGTTGAGGCAGCTTTTGTTGAATGCTGTCTGTGTGGGTACACTTGCTACACCTTGAACTGTGTGTGCTAAGAGAAACAGACAGCCAGGAGTCCATGTTCATGCTGAAACTTGAAAAATCCCTCCACCTGTATTAAGGAGTTCCAAGAAAAGGAAGAAGGTAAAAGACTATGCAATTGTTTATCATCTTACAGTAATAGAACACACCAAAAAACTTTACATGACAAGGAAGGAAAGTCCCTTCACTGCTTTCAGTCAAGGTCAGTGGTGTCTATAGTGGATAGTGGAGATGGAGCAAGCATAGGATGAGATAAAGCTTAAGTCTACATCTCATGCATAGCTGTCCTTGTTTTGTCCTCGATTGTCTCTCAGACATCCGAATTAGAACTGAGGTTTGTTAACCTGGGGTCCGCATTGATTTCATATCTGTAATGATACCCTTCCATGTGATCCCTGCAGGCATCTCTGATGTTATGCATCCACTTTTTTATCCCCTTGCGGTTCAAATACAAAACCAGTAGGAAAATCGCGCCTATCAGGGCTAAAACAATACCTAGGAAGACATAAGAAGTCTGCAGGGATGGAGGGAGGATAGGATCACAGTCCAGGTCTGAGCTGTTGAGTTCCAAGAGGACCCGATTCCTCATTTTTTCAGGGAATGCACAGGTGAGCCTAGCTTTGCCCTGCACGACCTCTGTCTCCTTGAGCCAGGCCACCATGTCCACCATGTGGCAGTCGCATACCCAGGGATTGTTGTCCAGAAAGACCCTGACTTGGGGCAGGCCCTGCAACTCTGCCAGGGTGCCGTTATGAAGGACCTTGAGGGAGTTGTCCTCCAGGTGGAGGCTTTCTAGGTGTGTCAGGTTGCGGAAGGACACATAAGTCAGGCTCACCAACGAGTTGTTACGCAGGTCCAGGTGCCTAAGGTCCGGCATTTGTGCCAGTACGTCGCGGGGCAGATAGAGCAAGTGGTTGCTGGTCAGCTCCAGGCGGTGGAGCCCGCGCAGAGCCTGGCCAGCTCGCAGGGCCGCCGCCACCATACCTTCGAAGCTACGGTTCTCTCGATCGAACTCAGGAGGCAGGATGTGGTTCAGGAACAGTTCCACCAGGGGGCTGGGGGCAGAGGCGCTGGCGTTTCTGCCCGAGAAAGCGAAGGGGCTGAGGTCGTCCAGCGGGTTGTGGCTAAGGTCGAGCTGGCGCAAGCTGGGCAGTTGCTCGAAGGCGCCGGCGTGCACCTCCTTTAGGCGGCTGCCGCTGAGGTTGAGCGCGGCCAGCTCGTCCAGCGGCGGTCTGCGGGCGAAGGCGCCGGCAGGGAGCACCGCCAGCTGATCGCCGGTGAGGAAGAGGTTGCGCACATAAGAGGGCAAGTCCGCTGGCACCTCGGTCAGGTTGCGGTTAACGCACTTGACGGTGCGCGCCGCCTCGGAGCACTCGCATGGCGGGGGGCACTGGCCTGGCAGCGGGGGCTGTGCGGACACCGCGGAGGCCAGGAACTGCGCGGAGGAGGTGGAGGACGTCGCCGAGGAGGTGAGTGAGGACGAGGTGACCCAGCCCAGGAGGACCACCGCCAGCCACAGCCGAGCGTCCCCGGCGGCGGGGCCCCAGGAGCACCCCCCAGGCATCACGGCACGGGTCTCCCCGGAGCTGGGCTGGGACAGAGCCCGCTCCGAAGGCTCGGGAGCTGGGCCCGGAGAGCGCGGGTCGGCCGGAGGTGTCTAGAGAAAACTTTCCTCTCGTGGGAGGGCTCAGCAACCAGAACTTGGCTAACCCCTTGACCACCGGATGTCCTCCTCCCAGGGCCGATTCCCCCGCCCCTTCCCTCTAGAAAGTACGCACAGCGGGTGTGGACACTCAACTCCCGCTCCTCTTCCTGCCGCCGCCCCCGGGTTGCCACCTCCTCGCCTCTTTTGTTGGCGCCTTGCGCTGGATCCGCTGCAGGACCTGGGACAAGCGGGAGAGAACCGTGAGGAACGGCAGCGGCCGCAGCTCCCCGAGTACGGAAACCGGCCTAGCCAAGCCAAGTCGTCCCCACTCAGTCCCCAAGATCTCCCTCCGAAAGCCCGTTCGGGCCTCGCTCCCTCAACCCTACCCCCGCCCCCCCGCGCCCAGTCCCACGCACATCCTTACCCGGGAGAGAGGCGCGCGCCCCAAGACAGGAGCGCAATCTTCCTTCCGCCTTGGCCCACACTATATATACCTCTCCAACCTTCCGCCCTCCTTTCGTTATCAGACTCGTCCCCCGCGTCTAACTTATTGCTTAATCCCCAGCGCCTTCCCGACCAAACTTCTCACTCTCCCAGCTCCTTCCCTCACCGCCTCCGCTGACGACCAGCCTTCCGGGTCTGCGCCCCCGCCCGGACCTCTCCTCCAGGTCCAGATGGATGAGAGGGAAGTTTCAGGTTACAAGCGTCTTCTCATGTCTTTTTGTACCCTCTCGGATTAACAGAAAGCAAAGGACCCTAGAGCAGATGACACCCCACCCCCACCCCAGCCCGAGCCTTCGCCTGCTCCTCGGATCCCAGAGGAGGTTCCAGTCATCTCCAAATGGGAGGGAAGAGGCCGCGAACAAAGCAGCGGTGAAACCCGGGACCTAGGCTACTCTCCCGCCAGAGGATGGGAGGGGCCCCGGCGCCGCCTCCCGATTCTCGCCTGCGCCGCTAGCTCCCAACCGCTCACCTCCGCGCCCGCCACCTCCAGAGACAACTCCGAGTCCCACCGGAGTCGCGGTGACTTTCCAGCTCCTAGTACCCCAGCCCCTGGCCCAACCTCCGCAGCTGGGAAAAACCAACCTGGGGGCAGGGGAGGGTTAGGCCGGCCAGAGGGACTTCTGCCGCGCGGCCAACCTTGACAGCCCTCCGCAGGGAGATTTGAGAAAGGAGACTGGAGGGGATCAGCGCTGCGCGCCTCCTCCTGGTGGAAATTGACGAGGAATGTGCCGGAAAAGGTGAGGGAATCCCTCTCTCCCCCTCCCCGGCATCTTTTGGTGGTTCCTCATTTTGCATACTGTATTTACCTTGGACAGGAACAAATCCGCTAGTGAATCTCGTGGAATTCACCCCGATTCACACTTAGGAGAGTAACGAGATAAATTTAGGCGTGACAGCAGCGCGAAGCAACAACATAAAGAAAAGAGCTGAAACTGTCCAGTGGCAGCAGCAAAACGCCCAGCAAGCTGCAAGAAAGCTTCAAAAAGTCTTACCATCAAAGTGATACCTTAGGCGCCAACTTCAGATTTAGGTGTAAAGAGTGCGTCCCCACCTGTCCCGCCCCCGCACATCTTAACAGTTATGGAACTTGTGAAAAGAGAGAACCAACTTTAAGAAAGAAAAGAAAAGGTTAGTGGAGAGAAGATTCATTCTTGATTCATTAGCTTTTTCTCCTCCCAAATTAAAAACAAAGGGAAGAAAATTGCAGCCAAAGCATCCTAGAAACAAAAGACAAATAGTAACGACGTGAGTCACCGGAAAGTGGACCCGCCCTCCTCACCAGATGTGGCAACAGTGTGTCTGTGCATGTCACTTAAACTGGGAGAGTTTACGGGGTGGGGGGCGGGGGGGGGTTGGGATGGAGAGAAGATGCTTGGCTCTAAAGTCTAACGCCCTAGGAGGCGCCCCGCAGGCAGGGGAGGTGGAGAGGATGGAGTTGGGAAAGGGACAGATTGAAGGATCTGTTATAATGGAGAGGTCTGGGGTCCTGAAAGCTCTATCCTTGCTCTGTCGGTAACTCTGTATTCCCTCTGTTCCAATCAAATAATTTCTCTGAAAGGGTGAGAAGGTACTGGTTATTCCAGGCTTCTTCGTTTTGGAGAGAAATCGCAATTAGAGAAAGAGTTAGGGAAATTAAGATTTGGTAATAAAAGGATCAAGTAAGGAATGCTGAAGTTTGTGTCTGTGACTCGTGGGCTTAGTGTGAAGAAAGGCCCTAACTCTCAAGTCCATTTCTGATTACTTTTGTGGCAGGAGATAGCCTGCAGAGCCAACAGCAAAAATGGTCCAGGGCCTGAAGGGGTTGGAGATTGCAGCGATTTGAGCAAAAAGCCAGTTTCACTAATTTGCATCTTCAGCACATTTATCTAAATCCCTTTTTCTTATTTTTAAAAGTGTTTTGCAATATGAATGTGAAACGCTTTGAAAAAAGAATCTCAAAAGCTGTGACTGTGGTGGTAGTTACATAAATCTATACACAAGTTAAAATTCTTAGATATATGCACACCAAAAAAGAGTCAATTTTACTCTGGTAATTTTTAAAACAAAATTAATTACTCATGGGTGAAAAAATGTAGTAATGCTCCAGCATATTAATTCTGGTTGTGATGCAAAGAGCAATTGCTCCATTAAGAATAAGAAGCACTTTAGAATTTGGAAAGATTATATATATTCTCCTATGATCCTCAAACCAACTTGCCAATGTAGATACCATTAGTATTATTGTCTTCTTACTGATACTGTTTTTCCGGTTTACAACAAAACAAAACAAAAACTGGGTCTCTGAGCTAATAATAACTAGTATTGACTGAGTGAGTGCCTTTTCCTTGCCAACCCCTGTGCTGATTACTTTACAGAAATTATATCATTTACTCTGCACATCAGTATTCAGGTAGGTCCTCTCACTCCAGTTTTATAGACGAGAATTATAAGTCAAATATAAATTAGGTGCTATAGTCCCCCCTTATCTGTGGAGGACACATTCCAAGACCCTCAGTAAATGCCTTAAACTGTGGATAGTACTGAAACCTATAAAATCTATGTTTTTTCCTCTATATACATACCTATGATAAAGTTTAATTTATAAATTAGATACAGTAAGATTAACAATAATGAAATAGAAAAATTATAACAATATACTCTCATAAAAGTTATGTGAATGTGGTCTCAAAATATCTTACTGTACTGTACTCACCTCTTCACCTAAAGGAAACATTTTATGGCATATCTTCTCTTTGGATATCCCTACTCTTGGACTTTAAGGCCATTATTAAGTCAAATAAGGGTTCCTTAAACACAATCATTGTGATGCCATGACAGTCAACCTGATAACCAAGATGACTATTAAGTTCTATTCCAAGTGGGTAGTATATGCAGCATGGCTACACTGGACAAAAAGATGGTTCTCGGCTGGGGCAGTGTTAAGATTTTATCATGCAGAACAAGTATGCAATTTAAAACCTATGAATTGTTCATTTCTGGACTTTTCTATTTAGTATTTTGTGACCGGAGTTGACTGCAAATAACTGAAACCTCAGAAAGTGAAACTGCAGATAAGGGGGTACTACTGTAACTTTTTCAAATGAATGGTGGAGGTGGGGACCAGGCCCAGACCTGTCTGCCTTTCATATATATTCCACATTCTGCCTCTAGGCAAGGCTAAAGAGTTTGTGTAAAATCCTACTCTTGTATACCAAAGCCTCACCTCTGGTTCTCTTTCCCCTTCTTTTCTTCCTCCAACTCCCTGCAGCTGGCAGTTGGTTATGGCTACTGAATCAGGACCAGAAACTTGGGTCATTTCTAGCTCCACCACTTACCGTGTAACTTCTATATACCTCTGTTTCTTAATCTATAAAATAGGAACACTAATAAAACTTTAGGACATTTCCATGAGAGTTAATATATGTAACACACTTAGCAAAATTGCCTGTTGTTATTGTACTCTCCTTAATTACTCTCCCTCTTACCATTTATTGTGCACCCACTAGACCTCTGTAACTGTTAGTGATAGGAGTGCAAGGATGAGTAGTTTATGGTCTCCATGAGTAATATTGCCACATATAGCAAATAAAAATTCAGGATACTCAGTTAAATTTGAATTTCAGATAAACGATAAATCATTTTTAGTATAAATATGTCCTGTGCAATATTTAGGATGTACTTATACTAAAATAATTCATTGTTTACTTGAAATCCTAAATTACCTGGCATCCTTTATTTGATTTGGCAGCAAAGAAGCTCATCACCTGGTAGAAGAAACAGACAGAAACAAAAGCTTTCAATGCAGAACATTGTGTACAGTTTGGTGTGTGCGTATCTTTTCAATCTCCTCTTTCTTTGTATATATATTTACTTCTGTTTCTACTATTTTTGGTATGAATGAGATCATAGTATATATATTACATATAACTTTTCTTATTTTAAAATAACCATATAGTCTTTCATGTCCATGCAGGTATGCTTTATTCTTTTTTAAAGACTGTGAAATATTCAATATGTAGATTGTTATATCACATTTTTTAACTGCCCTACTGAGAGACATTTAGATCAGTAACTACTTTTTAAAGTTTCCCTCAAGTGAGAAAAGCTTACAAGGATTAGTTCTATTTTGATTGTTGTCAGCATTTAATTATCCTAAATTATCATACTTGCCTTACTCTTGACAGCTTGAAAATTTTTTGTGCATGATGCTATTTACATGCTCTAAAGCAGGACAGAGGATTTCAAAGCATATTTTCCCTCATTTATTCTTCCATCCCAAAATGAAACGAAGGAAAGATCTGAATGTCCTGATGGTGGAGAATCAATTTAATGTATTTCAATGGGTCACTTTGTAGCCTTCAGGAAAATGTCTCTGCACTATCATTTATTTAGTGGATTTTTTCTACTAGAACCATTTTCCTTCTAATGACCCAAAAGAAAGTCATTAATAAATTATTGAAATATTGCTGCTAAATCTTGGGAAGGCAAGGAATTATGTACATATTAAAATAAGATGAGTTATTACAGCCACCCTCATGGTAACTAGCAGAGAGAACCATGTGGCCTGGCATGGACAAACGTCAGCATTATTTAAGACTCATTAATTTTGGTCTCTGCCTTAAATTAGCAAATGAATTGATGAAGAGGAACACTTTGAAAAATATCTTTAAAAAATGAAGTATTGGTAAACATCATACACAAATGTCATAAAGACATGAACCAACACTTAAAACCAGAAAAATCAATGTTAGGACCAATTCAGAAAAAAAGAAAATACATACACATATATACATTCATGGAAAAATAATTTTTAAAAATTATTAATTATTGAAAAAGTTTTCATGAGCTGATTTCAAATCACTTTAGAAAGAAATGGACTTTTTTGTCCGATATATAAACTAAGTAAAGTATAAAATATACACTCATGAAATATTTGTTTCATGAGCCAGTACAATGGAGGGGAACAAGTAAAAGAAATATATAGCAAAGATATTTCAAAATTCATTGGAGATTTAATAAATACTAAAGAAAGAACAAAGCTAAAAGGTTGTAATAGACTGGAGAGATTAAACCGGATGGAAATATGTGATTCTTCAAGGATGAGAAAATATTAAAAGGTAAATGGAAACAATTATATGGTAATCTGCACAACTCTCTAAATAGCTAACATTACAGTCATTCAACTAAGTGTTTAAGTTTTTGAGACCTTACCATTTGCCTTTTATCTATTTGATGTTCTTGGGATACAAAAATAAATAGGATAAAAATTCCTGCCATCAGAGAATTCACAGTCTAGTGAGGGAGGCAGACTATCTTACAGTTACAAACCATATGGTAAGTGCAAGAGTCAAGGGAGGAGTGAGGAAATTGTCTGGAGAAGGTTTCATTGAGTAAGTAATGCTTGATTGCAATTTAAATTATTAAGAACTTGCCAGACAGATCGGCAAGTTAGCGAAAAGACTTAGAGAACTAGTTCCATTCTAGGGACCACATGGTTAAAGAGCACAACACCCATTGGAGGAAGTGGTACAAGGTCAAATTTGAAATATGGTGGGATCAGATTACCGCCCTCTATCCTAAAAAGTTTGGCTTTATCCTGTAGTGCCTGGGAGCCTCTGAAGATGTTCAGCAAAGGAATGACGTGATCAGATGAGCATATTATAAAGATCATCTTTGCTGTCTCTTGTAGGGGTGAATTATAGGCAGAGAAAACAGGACAGGGAGAGAAATTGGGAGGGCCACATGATATCGAAGAACCAAACTAAAAACAGCTGTAAAAGATTGGCAAGAAGGGAACAGATTATATAGACCAGTAGTACTGAACAAGGTGACACTGCCCCTAGTGGGCATTTTGGGTATTCGTGGAGCCATTTTCTGGTTGTCACAGCGATAGGAAAGAGCTATTGGTATTTAGTATGTAGGGGCCAGGGATATTAGACATGCTGTAATTAGAGGGACAAGATCATACAATGAAAAGTTATTATTCTGCTTCCCACATAACTTTCAAATATCAATCTAGACATTCTTATAGATGAAAAACCTGATTATAATCATCTCAACCTAGACACAACTCCATTTTACATTTAAACTGCAAATACTTACAGTATGTTTTTAATATATCCTGAATTTTCCAGGAATGCAGCTATTGTGTTCATTGAAGGAAGAATATATATTGTTTTGTTTGGAATTTTACCAAAACTTTGGCAGTGGCAGCTATGCCACTCATGCCATTGGAATCACCAATACAACCCAACTGTATCATACGCATTTGTAGTTATTGCATTTACAGTGATTTTCATTTCAAAATATTTAACATCAAGAAAAATTATTTTCATTATTCACTGGAATATTGGTATAATTTTTCTTAAATCCTAGTCTGTTTATAAGAAGGTAGAAGT
>NW_011888883.1:2731464-2742150 GCF_000151845.1 Pteropus vampyrus
GAAATAAAGAAAAAGGAGTTAAAGAGTTTAACTAGGGAAATAAAATCAAGCCAGTGTCAAATCATACAGCCTGAACAATGTGGCTGATAGTAGAATAAAGGAGTTGGGTATAGAGTGCATGCCAAAAGATGCCTATACTGAACTTGCACAAAACCCTGCTGAAAGAATGTGTGACATCGGCAGGTATTTGAACCCAGGAAGTATAGATGTGATGACATTTGCAAAGGTTTGATGTTCAAAATAGTTTACAACAAGTGTGGCGCAGATACTGACCAGCAAGTGTTCAATAATTCACATCACCTGCAAACAATCAGTGGTACTTTGTTGGTGCAAGCTGCCTGAAATCAAGTGTGTGTGTACCCACACGCACATCTCATGTTGTGCCACTCCAGCCTGCCAGGGTTGTGAATCATCCCTTTGTCCAACATATCCACACTGTGTACACGCTCCCTTCCCATTAATCAATTAGTAGCCATCTCAGTTATCAGATAACTGTTGCGGTATTGAAGTACTCATGTTCAAGTAACCCTTATTTTACTTAATAATGACCCCAAAGCAAGAGAGTAGTGATACTGGCAATTTGGATATGCCACAGATAAGCCATAAAGTGCTTCCTTTCAGTGAAAAAGTGAAAATTCTTGACTTAATAATGAAAGAAAAAGAATCATATGCTGTTCTACTGCAAAAACAAATCTAATCCATGAAATTGCCTAGTTTATCAATTAGACTTTATCATAGGTATGTATATATATAGAAAAAACATATTTTATATAGGGTTCAGTACTGTCCACAATTTCAGGCATTTAATGAGAATCCTGGAACATAATCCTCATGGACTCCTGTCTATTACAGAGGTTTCTGGTAATCTCCACAACCACCCTCCCCAGTATGGGCAATCACTCTAGAGTTTTTCCATAATTTTCAAGCTTTACCATAAAGAATTGGAAGCTTCTTTGAAATGAAAAAATAATCAGTTATGATGAGTAAATTGGATTTATTCATTTTTTATTAGATAAATAATTTTAGAGTGTATGATGAGTACTTCTAAGCACTGTACTGAGAACTGAGGCTGCAATGGTGAATAAAACGGACAAAGGCCCTGATTTTATTTAACTCAAGTAGGAGAAATTTAGTTATTTTAATTTTTCATTATTAAAATATTTTGTTGTTAAATATAGAAAACAAGTAATCAACAACAGAAAATAGTGTAACAGAAACCTGCATACCTACTACTCAGCTTTACAAATCCCAACACTTGGTTTCTTTTTAAATTTTCTTTTGCATATAATTAATTGTGCAACTTGGCGAGTTTTGACATGTGTAAACCCTTGAAATCATCATTACAGTCAAGAAAATGAACATATTCATAACCTTCAAAAGTTTCCTCATGACCGTTTGTAATCCCTCCATCCACACATGTCACTCCTCACCCCAATCCATCCCCAAGCAACCATTAATTTGATTTCTGTCACTATAAATTAGTTTGAATTTCCTAGAATTTTATGTAAGTGGAATCATATAGTGTATGCTCTTTTTTATCTGGCTTCTTCACTCAACACAATTAATTCGAGATATATCCATGTTGTTAGCAATATCAGTAATTTATACTCACGCCATCCCCTTTTTTTTCTAAGTAGCATTCTATGGTATGGATCTAGGACATTTTGTTTATTTCTTTCCCTGTTGGTGGACATTTGGACTATTTCCAATTTGGGGCTATCACATAATAAAGTGCAATAAACATTCATGTTCAAGTCTTTGTGTGGACATATGCTTTAATTTCTCTTAGGCAAATACCAAGAGGTGGAATGGTTCTGTCACATGGTAGATTCATTTTTAACTTTTTCAGGAATTGCCAAACTGGTTTCTAAAGTGGTTATACCATTTTATATTACCACCAACACTTGAGGAGTTTTAGTTGCTCCACATCCTTCCAACACTTGCTAGTATTAGACTTTTTAATTTTAGATTTTTAAAAGATGTGTAGTAGCATCTTATTTTTCTTTTAATTGATCAATGATGTTGAGCACCTATTAATATTCTTATTTGCCACCTGTGTATCTTCTTTTATGAAATGCCTGACCAATTCGTGCACTCATTTTTAAAGAGCTGTTTTTTTATTGAGTTTTAATAATTCTTTACACATATATTCTAGCTACCAAGAAATAACAATAAATTATAGTTGTACAACTAGACAAATAGTGTTGAAACTCCAATTTAAGGAAAGAATAAAGAATCTACAATCATCCAAGCAAAAAAACTGGCACTTGTAAAGGAAGAAAATTCTAACTGATTTTAGAATATTTTTCTGCTCTATTAGATGCTAGAAGAATTTGGAGCACTATGAATAGCCTGAGTTTTATAAAATAATTTATTTTTAAAATATACAGTGCATTTAAACAGTTGCACATTCAAAAGTGACAGAAAGGTATCCAAGAGAAAAGTCTCCTTCCTTTCTTGTTCCTCAGCTATCCAGTTAACCTGTCCACAGAAACCAATTTTTGTCAGGTTTTTGTATGTATTCTTCCAGTTATAGCTTATGCACATTTATGCAAATTTATTTTCACAAATAATTAAACACTGCATATTGTTCTGTACTTTATTAGCTGAACCATAAGTTTCATAGATTGTTCTTTATTAGTATAATAAAGAACTCTATTATAGGTAGATGATATCCACTCCATTAATGTATTAACTATCTGTTGTTACGCAATAAGCTATCTCAAAAATCAGTGACTCAAAGCAACAATTCTTTATCAGTATAGCTTATGTACCTGTAGATTGGCTGAGGATTAGATGATCTGGGCTGAACTTGTTTGGCAAACTGCTAATCTGGGTTTGTTCATGCTTTCGCAAGTTGCCCGGAGGGTTCTACTCTAGTTTGGGCTTCACTGGAACACCTTATGTGAAGACAGTTCTCTTCCAAATGTCTTTTACCTTCCTCCCAAGACCAGTGACATAGCCTAGGCTTGTTCTTCTCATGACAACAGTAGAAGCACAAGAGGAAGCAAGCCGAATCCACGTTAAGTCCTTTCTAAAATGCAGCCTGTATAATACCTGTCAACATGCTATCAGCCAAAGTGACTCACATGCTAAAGCCAAGGAACAGGGAATTACACTCCACCCATAGTGGAAGAGCACTGCAAAGTGACATGGCAAAGGGCTTGAAAAAGGAAAGTCTGAAGAAATGGGGGCCATTGAGGCAATCTGCCACAAACTAACGTACCACAATTTATTTAAACAACCCCTTATTGGAAGTTTTTCAGCTTTTTGGTATTATAAATAGTGCAGCAATTATAAATGAGTACATACGTCATCTTCCACATATGCCAATATATGTCCAGGATAAATCATTAGAAGTTGTTTAAGGATATAGGTTTTTGCATTTTGATAGGTATTGCCATAGCACTTTTCAGAGATTGTAATAATTTGTTCCCACCAGCAATGTTGGGACTATGTTATCAATTTTTATTATCTTTCCCAATCTTGCACATGATAGTGTAATATTTGTATAGCTCTAATTTGAATTTTTTAAATTATAAATGAGGTTGACAATCTTTCTATATGTTTAAAACACATATTTCCTTTTTAAATCCATCTATTCATATGTTTTGCCCTTTGTTCCAATGGTTAGTGTATATTAAAGAAATTAACACTTTAATAAATTAAGGGCACTCTCAAAAACAATAGCTCCTCTTAATTATGAATGACAAGCAAAACCAGTGGCCAGCCAGTTCACTAGAGAGAATCAGTGAAAGAGAGACCTAGGAAGAGCCCTCTTGAGTCAGGGCAAATCTCAGACTGGCCTCAAAAACTACCCCTGCTTGGATTTAACTGTTAAAATTTACTGTCTTAGTCAGCTTAGACTGCCATAACAAAATACCATAGGCTGGGCAACTTAAATAAAATAAATTTATTTTTCACAGTTCTGGAGCCTGGAAAATCTAAGATCAAGATGTTACTAGGGTAGCTTACATTCTGAGGCCTCTTATCTTGGCTTGTAGGCAGCCACCATTTCTGTATGCTCACAGGATGTCTTCTTTGTGGGCAACCAGAGAGAGGAGGCTCTTCCTCTTCTTATAAGAACACTAATCACGATGGCTCCACCCTCATGACCCTATCTAATCCTAATTACCTCCCCAGGGAACTGCAAAACATCAACAACAACAACAACAAAAAATTAACAAGATGACAATAGTAAGTCCTTAACTGTCGATAATTACTTTAAATGTAAATGGTTTAACTTTTACAATCAAAAGACATAGA
The DNA here is from genome assembly GCF_000151845.1 of Pteropus vampyrus. NCBI lineage: Eukaryota > Metazoa > Chordata > Mammalia > Chiroptera > Pteropodidae > Pteropus > Pteropus vampyrus. The sequence goes on from NW_011888883.1 coordinate 2,735,731, forward strand.
ATTGCTGAATGGATAAAATAAAAACAAGATCTAATTATGTGATACATACAAGAGACTTCAGCTTTAAGGACACAGGCTGAAAGCAAAAGGATGAACAATGACATTCCATGCAAATGGAAACCAAAAGAGAGCAGGGACAGCTATATTTATCTCAGAAAAAAAATAGGCTTTAAATCAAAAACTCTAACTAAAGGCAAAGAATGTTTCACACTGTTTCCAAATAATTGTCCATCAATTGATTAATAGATAAACAAATACTACAGGTCCTCAAATATAACTAAACAATTCATATTATTGTTTAGTTATAACGTTGATGAGAAAAATTGATTTGTGGTGAGAGCCACTGCGCGGAATCTAAATGTCCTCCCCACGTCTGTTTGGCTTTTCTCTGGGTACTTCAGTTTCCTCCCACATCCCAAAGATGTGCACATTAGGTTAATTGGCGTGTCTAAATTGTCCCCGTCTGAACGAATGTGGGTATGTGTATTGAGTTTTTCCTGTGATAAAATGGTGTCTTGTCCAGGGCTGTTCTGGCCTTGCACCCTGAGCGCCACCCACAACTCTGAATAGGCAGGTTGAAAAATAATTATCTTACGATTTATTAATCATTCTTAAATGTATATATAGCTCACATTTATTTTATTGTTTAATATTAGAAATGTTCTTGGTCTTTATTTAGAAGTTTGGTGATGTTTTTGTGACCAGAAGTATGTTGGAGGAACCTAACTCTTGTTTGCATTAATTAGACTATGGTAAAATTGACTTCATTATACGTTGTTTCACTTAAAACTGCAGTTTCCAAGAACCTATCAACATTAAGTGAGGACTTATTGTGTGGTATATTTATGCAATAGTATATTTTATTACTTGGCAATAAAAAGAATACGATGATATATTTTATTACTTGTCAATACAAAGAATGAAGTACTAATACATGCTATCACATGAATGAATCTTGAAAATATTATGCTATATGAAAAAAAGTCAGTCTAAAGAGGCCACATATTGTGTGATTCCATTTATATGAAATACTAAGAATAGGCAAATCTATAGAGACAAAGTAGATTAGTGGTTGCCTCAGGCTGGAATTGGTAGTGGGAGAAGTGAGTGTCTGCTAGTAGAAATAGATTTCTTTGGGGATTGATGGAAATATTTTAAAACTGATTATGGTGATGATTGCATAACTGTGAATATACTAAAAAACTATTGTATACTTTAAATGGATGAATTATATGGTATGTAAACTATATCTCAATAAAACATTTAAAAATAACAAGTTTTATTGAATATAATTGGTATATAACATTATGTAAGTTTCAGGTGTAAAACGTTGTAATTTAACATCTGTACACACTACAAAGTTATCACCAAAAATCTAGTTACCATCCTTCACCATACAATTGACTCCCTTCACCCGTTTTTTCCCCCCCAATTTCCTTCCCCTCTGGTAACTATCAATCTATTCTCTGTATCTATGAGATTTTTTTTTTATTCATTTGTTTTGTTTTGTTTTTTAGTTTCCACATATGAGTGAAATCATATGATATTTGTCTTTCACACTCTGACTTATTTCACTTAGCATAAGACCCTCAAGGTTTATCCATGTTGTCACAAATGGTGACATTTTATTCTTTTTTATGATTGAGCAATATTCTAGGGTGTGTGTGTGTGTGTGTGTGTGTGTGTGTGTGTGTGTGTGTACCACATTTTCTCTATTCATTCATCCATTGATGAACATTTAGGTTGTTTCCATGTCTTGGCTGCTGTAAATATTGCTGCAATGAACATAGGGGTGCATATATATTTTTGAATTAGTGTTTTTGTATCTTTGGATAAATACCCAGAAGTAGAATAGCTGGATTATATAGTAGCTCTAGTCTTAAATTTTTGAGGAATCTCAATACTATTTTTCATAGTGGCTGCACCAATTTACATTTCTATCAATAGTGTATGAAGGTTCCCTTTTCTCCACATCCTCTCCAACACTTGTTTCTTGCTTTTCGATTATAGCCATTCTAACATGTGCGAGGTAATATTTCATGGTGGTGTTGAACTGAATTTTTCTAATTATTAGTGAAGTTGCACATCTTTTCATTTATCTGTTGGCCATCTGTATGTCTTCTTTGGAAAACTGTCTATTCAGATCTTCTGCCCATTTTTTTAATAGGGTTATGTTTTTTGTTGTTGTTGAGGTATATAGTTCTTTTTATATTTGGGATATTAACCCCTTATCAGATGTGTGATTTGCAAATATCTTCTCCCACTCAATAGGTTGCCTTTTTGTTTTGATAATGGTTTCCTTCACTGTGAAGAAGGTTTGTAGTTGATGTAGTCACATTTGTTTATTTTTGCTTTTGTTTCCCTTGCCTTTGGAGTCAGATAAACAAAAATGTCACAAAGGCTGATGTCAAGGAGACTACTGCCTATATTTTCTTTTGGAAATTTTATGGTTTGAGGTTTTACATTCAAGTCTTTAATTTATTTTGAGTTAATTTTTGTCTATGGTATAAAATGGTGGTCTAGGTTTATTCTTTTTGCATGTGGCTATCCAGTTTTCCCAAACTATTTATTGAAGAGACTGTCTTTTTTTCTACTGCATGTTCTTGGCTCTACGCTCCATATATATATATGGGTTTATTTCTGGGATCTCAATTCTGTTCCATTGATCTGTGTATCTTGTTTTTATGCTAATACCATACTGTTTGTAGTATAGTTTGAAATCAGGGAGAATGATATCCCCAGATTTATTCTAAATTCTCAAGATTGCTTTGGCTATTCAGGATCGTTGTGGTTTTATAAAAATTTTAGAATTATTCTAGTTCTGTTCTGTGAAACATGCCATTGGAATTTTTGAATTGAAAAAGAAAACACCATTGGAAAAACAAGTTTCAGACATAATAGTGATCATAATTAAGAGAGTCCTGGGAGAGCTATTAAAAGAAGTGTTAAACTTTAAATCTTACAGATTAAAGAATCTGATAGGAAAATGGGCTGATATGGAAGACATTTAATACGGAGAATAGAAATATATGTATAAAAGCCAGTACCTTCAGTCCCTCCTTCTTCTAATTCACCTTCCATACTGCCAATGGAAAGATTTTTCTAAAGGCAAAATTCTGAACAGTTCATTCTCTGTTCAAAGCCATAATAGGACATCAGTACCTCACAATAAGGTCCACATTCACAGCCCCTAATACCACTTCCCTCGGACTACCCCTTGTATCCCATTCTCCCACAATACCAATCAGTTTATGGTTCCTTAAACATGTCATATTTATTCTTTCTTTCTGTTTTCTGAACATGTAACACTCTGCTCAGAGGACTTTTCACACACATATTTTCTCTGCCTGCCTGGTAAACTCAGATTCCTTCTCTAATATTCAACATCACCTTCTTCTTGAAACATTTTGGCCTTAGACAACGTGTACTACTTCTGCACTACCCATGTGAGTTATGATACCTCGTGTATGATGATTATTTGTTTACATGGTTGTCTTCTACATCAGACTGTAGGCCTTTTTTCTTTGTATCCTCAGTGCCAAGGAAAGCACCTGTTGAAGGACTACATGGGTGTATGGGTGCAGGGGTGGATGGATGAATTACAAACTAATTACTAAGTCACAATCACCTACTTTAATCTTAGTGCAATTTGAAGCACCTAAATAATCAACCTGATGCCTTCCTAGATAATAAAATTTTAGAATGATTTTTAACCTTTCAGAAAAAAAAGTTTAGAGATTATATCATAGCACTCTTAATGAAAACTGACCTTTTTCTTATTCTTTCCTAAAGAAAAAAAAGAGTCACTCTGTGTGGGGAAAAAAAGAGTTTAATATAATAACATTTTTTATGATGTAGATTCAAGATTGGGATAGTCACTGCATAAAACAATGGAACTTAGCTTGGTACTTCCACAGGTTGGTGCTATGAGAAGTTTTGAAACTGAAACAAAGCTTTTCAGAGCTCACAAAAAGAAAAAATATATAAATACTAACTTGGAGATTGGGGCTGAAATATTTTTAAAGAATTGTCTAATATATGTTTTGTATGGCCAATGTGACACATAAATTTCATCATAAGGGCTTTATTATAAGTTTTTTTAGTCTTGGAACAGAATGAAAAAAATGTACATATTAGATCACAAGTTGTACCTAATATGAATGTACAGGGTTCCTCGTTATTTGAGCATGAAATATTATTTACTACAATTCTCAATAGCTTTGCTGAATTTTATTTTCTATTAAAATCTGGTATAAATTCATATGTATAATCTCATTATAAATTGATTTTTGGTCAAGAGAAAAAGAGACCTAACACATGAGTTTCCATTTTATGATAAAATCTTTATTGAGAAAATATTTTCTTGTTCAAGAAAACTACAACAACTTATTGTCAATACAAACATTGCACAATTTTTGTTTCCAGTGCTTCCTTTTGTATTCCTAAAAGTTTATGGCTTAGAAACAAAGCACAAGACATTTGATTTTTTTTTATGATTAAGAATTAGAGAAATATTCTGCTTTGTCTCTTGAGGGCATCTTTAGAATCCAGTATAGTTATTACTGAGTTAAAGGCTCACTCAGACCTCTCTGTCTTTTCTAAGCCCAAGTCTGCTTATTACTAAACTCCAACTGGTAGGCTTTCAAGTGGACCATGTTTAAAGAAATTTCCAGGGCATGGAATTTGGACTAGGCTTAGCCATTATCACAAGAAATAATAAACTGTTTAGTGCAGAAATAATTTTCTATCTTAGAATTTTTACAGTCCTTGGTGTTATTCTTATGGATCTTGTCTCTTTCCACCTTGCTTTATGGTTATATATATGCGATGCTTATTCCCCCTACTGTATTGTAAGTAAGAGACTGAATTTTGCTCATCTTTTTATAACCCATATCAATTTTTACAGGAATTTAGCATATAGGAGTCACATAATTAATGTCACTTGAATGTCAAATTGTTCAATTAATTTGTCTAACTTCAAGTATAGAATTGTGATAATGCCAAAAATGAAATTTTGGCTTCACCATCATTATAAACATGAATAATAGAATAATTAAATTTGCTCAGTAGATCACCATATGCCAACATCATTGTCTTCCCCTGGTTCCTTTTCTTGAGTAGGCAGTAGCTTACTGAAGTACTACCTGTAAGAGTGCTCCTTGATGTTTTAGTGCCCTCCAGAGGCCTCCAGAAAATTCTGACTGGTCCTTGGACCTGCAACACCTGGTGTGTCTTCCTGGGACCGAAGCAGCTTCTTCCAGAACATACTCTCTTACGGCCTGAAGAAACTGCTGCTTGGGTTGCCTGCTGTAAGGAGCTGATCATAAATCAGAGATGGGGGCTTCCAAGAGGTATTTCCAAAATACGAAAAGAAAGTATTAGGGCTTGCACTTATTATGAATTTTGAAATATGAAAGAAATCATACTTTATTGTTAATATTTAATACACAAATTGCCAATATATGGTACTCAGTATATCCCGAGGAAAGAAGGGGAGAGGTAGATGCTGATAGTCTACTTTCTTTGCTTTAATTTATCAAAGCTTACTAATTCTGACTTTAATCCTAACCCTAACCATCACCAGGTATATTATGCCTTGAGATACTAGTTAATATGATACATATGATACATATGATATATCACAATTAATAAGACATTTGACTATATGGTTTGTTGAATCTTTATCTTATTATGTTTCTCTTTTTATATTTCATAATGTACTTTATATATTAGTAAAGTGGTACATGTACAAATTTATACATTTGTAAATAATATATAAATTTATTCACGTGACACTTTCTTAAATGGGGATATTTGCTCAAATTTTTTTTTCTAGTAAGAGTTTGTGGTCAAAAAACATTGACCATTGTGTAAAAGATACTAGACTTTGTAACTATATACTTTCAGAGGTCACCATGTTGAAGTCTAATTTTACAGATGAGAAAACTGAGCTTCATATAATCTAAGTAGCTTTTCCAGGATCACACTTCCAACTGGTGGTAGAAGCAAATTATAATTCAGTTCAAAAGTCTTTCTACTCCACTACAGAGTGTAAGACATCTAAAGTGACTTTACCTTGGTTTAGAAGACATGCTTTTCTCTGGTTTACATTCTCTTCTTCCTGCTCTCTGCCCTACTCTTTCCACGACCCATCTTGGCTCTTGGTTTCTTTGTATTCTTGACTCCTTTTTGTTTATTGACATTAAGCCATTCCTCATGTGGACCTCTCTTTTACCTTCACTCACTGGATCTAGACCATGTACTCACCTTGTCCTAAATGGCAGCTACTACTATGTTTCATCCTGTCTTATAGTCTTGTCTTTTCAACCCAATGCTACCCACAGTCCAACATGACAGCGCTAATACTCACCAAGAGGCCCATATCACCTAAGGTCGAATTTTGCTTTGAGTTAGGTGAGC
>NW_011888883.1:2742200-2744714 GCF_000151845.1 Pteropus vampyrus
AAATTATAATTCAGTTCAAAAGTCTTTCTACTCCACTACAGAGTGTAAGACATCTAAAGTGACTTTACCTTGGTTTAGAAGACATGCTTTTCTCTGGTTTACATTCTCTTCTTCCTGCTCTCTGCCCTACTCTTTCCACGACCCATCTTGGCTCTTGGTTTCTTTGTATTCTTGACTCCTTTTTGTTTATTGACATTAAGCCATTCCTCATGTGGACCTCTCTTTTACCTTCACTCACTGGATCTAGACCATGTACTCACCTTGTCCTAAATGGCAGCTACTACTATGTTTCATCCTGTCTTATAGTCTTGTCTTTTCAACCCAATGCTACCCACAGTCCAACATGACAGCGCTAATACTCACCAAGAGGCCCATATCACCTAAGGTCGAATTTTGCTTTGAGTTAGGTGAGCCGTGCAGATTGTTTGCATCTCACATGTTGTTGCGCCAGTGGACACTACTTTAATCTCCAGTCTCTCTTTAAACTCTGAACTAATTTTGGTTCTGAATTTTTCTAGGATTAGATGAGGGGTTGGAAGAAGCTGAGAATATGAATTTAGTTCAAGATCTATAAGCTCGTGAATTTAGTAACTATTGTATTCATTGCTGTCATAGAAAAATAATTTGGCCTATTAGGTTTCGAATGAAAGATAATAAGGTTGATTTGGATATTTCTAGTTTGTGGCCTCTATAAGTAGAGGTGAAGCGGAGCTCAGGAGAAAGGGACACTGGCATTCAAGTGCAATACATAGAGGCAGAACAAAGGAAACATAATTTATGGTTAAGAGCATGGATTTAAAGCTAAACTGTGATCTAATTCCAGCTCTGCTGTTTATTAGCTGTATAAACTCGAGCAAGTCAGTTCACTTCTCTATGTCTGTCTCCCCATTTGTAAAATGGGAATAATAATTGGGCCTACTTTAAAAGAAATTGTGAAGATTAAATAAGTTAATAGAGCTAAAGCATTTAGATAATATCTAGTAGATAGCAAATGCTATATAAGTATTAGACAATAGGATAATCTTCATGAATTGCAAGTATTGGGTAAATACTTATCTATTCATGTAACAAATGTCTGATGGTCTATTTCTGTATACAAAATTGGGCTAGGTATTGTAGAGAATACAACAGAGTACAATACACAACACTTGACCTTAGAAGGGATGAGATAGGATGAGGGTCTGAGTTAAAGCAGCAGAAACGGTAATGGAGATGAATGGACAAATTTTTAAATTTAAAAATTAGAATACACAGGATATAGTGACTGGTTAAATGTGGAAGTAAAAGAAAAAGAAAGACATGTAAAAAAGCTCCCACCCCTACTCCCACCCTGGACATTCTTCAGCTTGTATGTTTATATAAACTATGTTTTGGATTGAGGGAGGAAATGCAGAGAAAGGAATAGGCTTCAAATGAAAGGTAATAAGGTTGATTTGGATATTTCTAGTTTGTGGCCTAAGTAGAGGTGAACTGGAGCTCAGGAGAAAAGGACACTGGGATTCGAGTTGAGGTGATCGTTGAGAACATAGGAGTCACTGAGATCACCAGTGGAAGAAAGGAGGAAGGAAATTCAGCTTAGCCCAACATTTAAGAGAGAACAGAAGGATAAATCAGCAAAGTCGGAAAGAATAGTTAGAAATGTGGAAGCACAAACAGAGTGTAATAACATAGAAATGAAGGATAGAGAAAGGTCCAAAGGTCCAACAGCGGCAGTTGCTGTGGAAAGATTGAGTAGGATAAAGATTGAAAATAACCCCTTGGATAGGATGATTAGGTAATAATTGGTTACAGTGCATTGGTAGAGACAGTACACATTGTGGGTAATAGCAATGATTTGGATAGCACCTGTAGGACTGAAACTGGAGTTTCTAGTTGCCACTCACTGTCTGATTTGCTGAGCAACATATTAATACCCTCTAAGCCTCAGTGTACTCTATAAATAGGGCTACTAATGACACCTACTTCATTGGAAACTTGGGATTTAAATAATATAATACATATAAGTTGCACGAGCTTACATTATCTGTTCCAGGCTTACATTAATATATGTAAGCCTAGCACACATTCACTCAGTGAATATTAGCTATTATTATGAATAATGATATTATCACAATTGGTTAAGGAGCAAATGGAAGATTAGGACATGGAGGTTTCTCAAGAAGTGTACAAGAGAAACATGAAGCATTTGCCTGAGTAGGAAACAGTGTCCAAGAAGGGATTTTTAAAATTCTCAAATGGATATAGGCTTGAGTATATTTTTAGGTAGAGAAGGAAAAGCCAGTAGTTGAATAAAAATTCTATTATAAGAAGTGGAAAGTTGTTTATTTAAAGAAAATTATCTCATAACAGATAAATTTCACAAAGAGAAAATATGATGAGTTCAATAAATCAGTAATAGAGAGCAATATTTGAGTTGAAACATCTATGAGTGAATCTAAGTTATGAAACCACCTACAATGTGTTGGCTGTTCTCGAGCACAGTAATTACTTCCTCTGTGGAGCATTTTCAATTTA
>NW_011888883.1:2744764-2774662 GCF_000151845.1 Pteropus vampyrus
TAATCTTCATGAATTGCAAGTATTGGGTAAATACTTATCTATTCATGTAACAAATGTCTGATGGTCTATTTCTGTATACAAAATTGGGCTAGGTATTGTAGAGAATACAACAGAGTACAATACACAACACTTGACCTTAGAAGGGATGAGATAGGATGAGGGTCTGAGTTAAAGCAGCAGAAACAGTAATGGAGATGAATGGACAAATTTTTAAATTTAAAAATTAGAATACACAGGATATAGAGACTGGTTAAATGTGGAAGTAAAAGAAAAAGAAAGACATGTAAAAAAGCCCCCACCCCTACTCCCACCCTGGACATTCTTCAGCTTGTATGTTTATATAAACTATGTTTTGGATTGAGGGAGGAAATGCAGAGAAAGGAATAGGCTTCAAATGAAAGGTAATAAGGTTGATTTGGATATTTCTAGTTTGTGGCCTAAGTAGAGGTGAACTGGAGCTCAGGAGAAAAGGACACTGGGATTCGAGTTGAGGTGATCGTTGAGAACATAGGAGTCACTGAGATCACCAGTGGAAGAAAGGAGGAAGGAAATTCAGCTTAGCCCAACATTTAAGAGAGAACAGAAGGATAAATCAGCAAAGTCGGAAAGAATAGTTAGAAATGTGGAAGCACAAACAGAGTGTAATAACATAGAAATGAAGGATAGAGAAAGGTCCAAAGGTCCAACAGCGGCAGTTGCTGTGGAAAGATTGAGTAGGATAAAGATTGAAAATAACCCCTTGGATAGGATGATTAGGTAATAATTGGTTACAGTGCATTGGTAGAGACAGTACACATTGTGGATAATAGCAATGATTTGGATAGCACCTGTAGGACTGAAACTGGAGTTTCTAGTTGCCACTCACTGTCTGATTTGCTGAGCAACATATTAATACCCTCTAAGCCTCAGTGTACTCTATAAATAGGGCTACTAATGACACCTACTTCATTGGAAACTTGGGATTTAAATAATATAATACATATAAGTTGCACGAGCTTACATTATCTGTTCCAGGCTTACATTAATATATGTAAGCCTAGCACACATTCACTCAGTGAATATTAGCTATTATTATGAATAATGATATTATCACAATTGGTTAAGGAGCAAATGGAAGATTAGGACATGGAGGTTTCTCAAGAAGTGTACAAGAGAAACATGAAGCATTTGCCTGAGTAGGAAACAGTGTCCAAGAAGGGATTTTTAAAATTCTCAAATGGATATAGGCTTGAGTATATTTTTAGGTAGAGAAGGAAAAGCCAGTAGTTGAATAAAAATTCTATTATAAGAAGTGGAAAGTTGTTTATTTAAAGAAAATTATCTCATAACAGATAAATTTCACAAAGAGAAAATATGATGAGTTCAATAAATCAGTAATAGAGAGCAATATTTGAGTTGAAACATCTATGAGTGAATCTAAGTTATGAAACCACCTACAATGTGTTGGCTGTTCTCGAGCACAGTAATTACTTCCTCTGTGGAGCATTTTCAATTTATAATGCTTTACTCCTTCTGAAATGAATGTGAATTCTGGAAAGATAGGGGTAAATGTCTGGGCAGGTTTATTTAGGTAAGACATCAATTCTAGTCATGGAAAAATTGGAAAAATGAGGGAAGAGAGAGAGAGAGAGAGAGAGAGAGAGAGAGAGAGAGAAATATGAGGCATCTCAACAAACCAGTCAGCTAATCCCCCAGGCAGATCTCATGCTGTAGGCGTTAGCTTCCGTAGGCAGGGCACATTGTTAGCCATAAATATTCAGCAAAAAAGCAGAGGCGGGGGCAACAGATGGAGCTCAATAGCCTCTTGAAAACTAGGTGGAGATCAGTGCCCTCTGCCACCCCACCATGGGCAGAGAAATGGAAGAAGGGAAAACGGAGGAGACTACAGAATACTTTCATCTCAGTTAAGTAGCCTGGTTCAAAAAATAGGTGCTTCCAACATTACGTGATAAAGAAGTGTGAGGAACCATTTTGATTGGTGGAAACCATTTTGATTGGCGGATACCATTTTCAGCTTTGCCAGAATCATCTTTATACTTGTCATACTGAAAGTTTAGAAAAACTTAACAGCTATCTCGTCACGATTTTGCCTAGAATTGGTCCTACAGATAAGTGAAGACTCTTTTAGTTCAATTCTGCAAGTAGCTTTAATTCCAGTATTTCCTCTCTCTGAAGGAGCTCTGGTGTCCTTGTCAGTGAAAAGAAAGTAATAGGGGCGATGTACCTTTCCAGACTTTTCTCTCTCACAGTGGCAGCAACAGCATACGACTCACTTCAAAGCGTTTTTGTTAAATTCTCACTTCTGGGTCACTAAAGAAAAGAACCTCTTGCACCAATTCATTGCAGATGAGTAATAATAGTTTATTATGAAATCCCTTCAGGCTATTTACATTTGAGCTCGAGAAAGCATTGACTCCGAAGGTAGGAATTTTAAGTACTTTGGAATGCTCTAGGGGAGATATGTGAAGACTCAGGACTCTAGCACTTTACCAATTATATCATATAACAACAGCCTACGCTTAGCCCTGACAATTCTTGGCAGGCTACAGGCCAAGGATACTAAGGATAATAACCATGTGACCAGAGTTCTAATCCTAAATCTTGCCTAGAAAGAAAGTCTTCATGACTCTTTGTGTAGCTCTTACATGAATTAGCTATGATAATTAACTATATCATATACTGATTTTTTCCCAATTCATTGATTAAAAATATATTCCCAACAGTTATCCCAATCTGAGAAAGAAGAGCATAGTTTATAAAAACTATATTCTGTAAAAGTAAATCCTCAGGCCAACTACAGGAAATAAAGAATTCCAATTGATGAAAAATTTAGCACACAAAAGCACTGAAAATATATTAGCCAGTAGTAACAGTTGTAGAAAAGACAGTATAATAATTGTGGGCAAATAGAATACTGTAAGAAACTACTAAATGCATGAAAACAAATGTGAGAAACAGATATATAACGTAGTACAACCATGTGTGTGTGTATGTGTGTGAGGATATACTGTGGAAGAAGGGCAGAATAAAGTTATTTAACATTGCTTTAAGGGAAAGACAATAGCGATCCCCTATCTTTATGCAGGGCAATTGCTTTCACTCACACACAAACACACACAATTTTTTCTTTTGATTCTACAGCTACCCTAAAATCTTAACTATAACACTAAAAACTCAGGCGTAGCAGAAATCCAGAGAAAAGAAGTGAGGTTTGTCTAAAAGATGGACAGTTAGAGGGAAGACTAGGAGAGGAATCAGGACAAAGTCCTCCCATTTAGCGTTATTATTGGTTTAAGCATAATGCTATGATACTCTCTATTTGTGGAAACAACATTACTCGTCACAATAACTTCTCACTTGTTCATGTACAAAACATCTTATTTCCACTAAGTATTCACCACTCCTATGTATTTAGCCCAGGATAGTCTCACATGTGTGAAATAACACAAAAGGAGGTTCTTCCTTTTGCATTGTCTTTAATGGCAAATGTTTGAAAACAATTTAAATGTCCACTAAGTAATAAATTCTGGTCCAGCTATATAATAGAACACTCTGCAGCTGTCAAATAGAATGAAGCAGTTCTCTGATGATACAAAAGTGTCTCTACGTTAGTTTCCTAGGACTGACAAAAGAAAGTGCCACAAACTATGTGACATAAACAAACAGAAGTTTATTGTACCACAGTTCTGGAGACTAGAAGTCAAAAATCAAGGTGTTGGTATGGCCATGTTTCCCTTTGAAACTTATACAAAGAATCTTTCTTTGCCTCTTCCTAGCTTCTGGTGATTTGCCCGCAAGCCTTGGCATTCCTTGACTTACAGCTGTATCACTCCAGTACTCGAATATCTGCCATGTTGTCTGTCATCATAGACATTGCATTCTCGCTATGTGCCTGTGTCTTCCTCTTCTAAGGACACCAATCACGTTGGATTAGGATTCCAACCTACTCCACTATGACCTCATCTTAACTAATTACATTTCAAAATAAGGTCACCTTCTGAGATACTGGGGGTTAGGACTTCAACATGAGGAGGGCCATGATTCAATCTATAATAATCTCCAAGACAAATTAGGTGAAAAAAGCAAGGAGCAGAGCAGAGTATATATCATTATATTTCTGTATAAAAGAAATATGCACTACATATTACATGTATGTTTATAAATGCATTAGAATAGCTCCATAAGGATTCATAGAATACTAGTGGCTTCTAAGCAGAACTACATAGCCAGTAGAAAGTGTATAGAAAAATCATACTTTTTAGTTATTGCTTTTTTTGTGCTTTTAAAATTCTGTGTTAACTTTTTAAAATCCCCTTCCACAACTATTCTTCAGTTACCTTGAATCTATTTAACATTTAATTCCCTCAAATATTAGGAGAAGGTATTCAGATCTTTTCTTCTGAGATGCTCTGACAAGATTAATCCGAGAGAGAATTCACTCAGTTAAACGCCAGTCCAAAATATTAAGTAGAGAGAGAGAAATCAGAACAAGGATGAGAGACTGGGCTCGAGAATTATGCAATCAGAATTTGAGGCAAAATAGATACATACGGTAGAAAGAAAGTTTAGAGTCTCCAATAGGATTATCATGGATGTGAGAACAGAATGGAGGTCATGGCCAGGAGTGGCCAGGCAAGTCTCACAGTTATGGTTAAAACTGTAGTGTTTCCCAAACCTGCCAGTCTTATGAATCATCTTTTCTGCATGCAGATACCGAGCACGCCCCATCATCTCGCCCCTGGAGAGTCTGGTTCAGTCAGTTTAAGGCTCTGGCCATAAAACGTGAATGTTTAATACCTGTAGAAATTTTGGAAAACACTAAAGAGCAGAGAGAGAGAAGAGAGCACTTAATGGCTAGTCTTAGTGTTATCTCTTTTTCATCTTGACCTGCTTAAAATTAACCCTGATCTTAAGGTGTAAGCAAGATATTCAGTTCAGGACTACTTGAACGGCCTATCCTGTGACATACCATGCCACTGTTATCTTTTATTCATTTCTGCTTTTCTCCAACAACTCTAATATTAAAAGTTTTCTCATGCAGGATTTTCTTTCACCCGCATCATTTAGATCCTGTGGGAAGACAGTTGGCCTAATATTCGAGAGGATTTCAAGACAGAGTAGTCCCAAGAGATCAAGATCTAGGGTGGAGATGGTAATGAGAGAAATAAAACTACTCCTCGGGATAAAAACCAGGTCTTTTACAGGTATAGAATTAGGAAATATGCTGTTGATAAAAAATGTTCAAAACTATATTTTTATGCAATTCGCTTTGTAAGGAATGAATGGCCATGCTGTCTAAACAGGATTGGTAGTAAAATAAATCTGAGAGATACTAGTAATTATTCTCTTCTTAAAGATTCACAATGCATATTATAATAGTTAAGGCTCTAAGAGGTCTTTGAAGTAAAGAAATTTTATTTAACTTTGTTGAATTTAGAGTTTATAAAACATAATTGACTACAGATCATTTTCTTAGATTGTACTTATTAAAATACTCTTGCAAATCTGAAATTCCAAGGAGCACAGTTTAAGAAACATTACTGTAAATCCTTTTATATCTTATTTGCCAAGAGTTTGGAGAGCAGTTTGGGAAAGGAAATGTGTTTGTAGAGATGAAGTCAGCTGAGTGGATGAGGTAGGACTATTTATGGGAGCATTTACTTAGTTAGCAAATATTTATTGAATATCATCTAGAAGAATAGACTAGACAAAGTATTTTTTTAAAAACATAGTAACATAGGGATTATTTTACACACTTCTTCATTAACATGCATTATTTTGTAATTTTATTTTTTAAAATTATAGACATTTTCTGGTATATTCTCCATCACAGAATATTCACGGTTTGATTAATATGAGAGCACACCAGCATTTTTGGCAAACGAATGTTGATTTATTGGCTCAAAAAATACCAGATTATGAGAACATTGAGGTATTTATTTTTCAAATATGCAATACAACAGATGTTTAATTTTACGATGAATTAATTTCAATGGCAATAAAATTTAGTAGAGTTAATGACAAACATAAAAATATCTAAGGATAGAATGAGGCTTCCAATTAAACATGGCAAATCAAGCCTGGTTGTTTTATTTCTACAGTTTCCTAAAACCCCACATAAATTGCAGCAAAAGAATATAAAAGAAATAAATCCACTACAACGAAGAGAACAGTGGGTAATAACAGTAGCTAAGAGAAATCTACAAGATTTTAGAAGACAGAAAGTAGATGAATGAGTGGTAAAAACACAGCTCAGCAGAGAAAGCTGAAGCCTAATTGCCTGCAGTGAGAGATACAGCAATAAGATGTGAACCAGTTGAACTGTAAATGCCATAAAAGTTCAGAGTTTGAAGATACTGGTTATCCCTGAAGACCAAGGTGCGTATTGGGGCTAACAAGCAGAGAATTAAGTGAAAGACTAGAAGCAGCAGTTAGACCTTTCAAATGCCCTCTTCAGCCAGTAAAGTCAGGTACAGCCCTCCAGCACCTGGGAGAAGTAGGATGAAGAGCCAAGTTTACCATGAAGCTAATGTAGCCTAGGCCTCAGGCTCCCCACTTGCAGAGGTTCCTTCCAAGGCCTTGTATTTAATTTGCTTTATAATTTTATATATTTTGTCTGAAAGAGAGCCCCCCCCCCCAAATTAAATAAGCTTTAGGCCCTGCCCTAGAGGGTATAGAGGTTGGACCAGGAGACACCATACTAAAAATAAGAGGATTATGAGAGAATCTGCATGGAAAACCCCTGCCCCAGCTAAGCTCTCAAAACACTAGTAGCCAGGATTATACTCTCAGTAGCCAGGCTTATACTCTCAGACAAGAGACTAGAAAAAACTAACCAGCTTAAAATCAAAGATCTACAGAAACTGACATCTGCAAGGGCCCATCTTCCTCTTCAGGGGATTTCTGCTCCAACTCAACCTCCCTACAGCAAAGCTCACCAATTGACAACTGTTAGAGCATAAAAGCCTCGCTTTTAAATATAGACAGCTAAGAATCGCCAGATAAGAATGACCAGAGAAAAGCCTCTAACATAATGGATAGAAAAAAAGGAAAGGAAAACTTCAACAACAAAAAACAAACCTGACAAATATCCTTAGAAAGAAAGAATAAAATACGGCATCCATTTTATATATACACACATCCATATATCTACATATACATACACAAATACACACATTCAAAAAATAAGACAAAAACACTGGATATTTAAAATATAGCAGATGGATTAAAATATAACATTGAGGAAATTTTACTAATAACAAGGATTTCAGAATTAAAGTATGAAAAAAATGAAGGAGAGGAAATTATCAAATAAATAACACAAGCAGATGTCTCAGCTATGAAAATCAGAGTTTCCAAATTGAAAGAGTCTACTAAATGTCTAGTACAATAATAAATAAATAAATAGATAAATAAATAAATAAATACATACATATATACATACATACATACATACATAAAAGTAATAGCCAGTGTTTCAAGTTACGTGCCCAGCACTGTTCTAAACATTTTAAAGTGTTACTACTATCCTTCCCAAGACCCTGAGATGTGGGTACTCCTTTTACAGGCAACAGAGGCACAGAGAAGTTCAGTAAAGTGCCCAAAGTTATAGAGCTAGTTAAGTAGATAGACCCAGCAGTCCAGCTCTAGAATCTGTATAGAATAAAAACATTTTTCATCATGCAAATTTGTAAAACTTTCCTTTCTATTCACTTTTCCTCAAGAAGCTACTAGAGGACTAAATAGAAAGAGGAAGATGTACACAGGAAAGGAGTTCCACCAAGGACAGAGTCAGTGGGAAATCGTAGGAAGACGATAAAGGGAGGCCCCAGGGTGACAGCTGTGCTTCAGGCCTGAAAAGCCACCAGACAAGGCTGAAGCCAGAGGTCAGAGGTCTCTGTGAAGAATGATGAAAGAAGAAGAAGAGGAGGAAGAGGAAGAAAAACAGAGGTTAGTTGTAGCATTTGATCATACTACAGAGAGAAGTTTTATAGTCCTGTAAAGGAATGAATTAGTTTTCAGTACATGGAAGACTAAACAAATGCAAAAACAAAGCAATTTCAGATTCAGAGAAAATAAAGTTTACAGTAAATAAAAGGTGATCATGGTACAAGTTATGCCTCAGTGTTGAGTAATATTTATCTAGCTACAGCAATGAAAACATCAAAAATTTTATTATAATAATATTGGGTGAATGGAGGAAGGGACATGTATTCCTTTCTCTTGTACTTCTTTGTGTTTTTTTTCACATCATTGGTCACTTTCTGAAATTATTCAATTATTTAGCTACTTGTCTATTTATTACCTTTTCACATCAGTGTAAATTTGTAAGTATGGGAACTTTGTCTTATCTACTGGTATATCCCTAGTTATTTGTAGGAAGGAGGCAGGGAGTGAATAATTGGGATAAATCTCCATCCTTTAGAGTAGAAAATCAATAAGCAATGTCCAATATTGAAAAATCTACAAGTAATAGTATAAGCATGTCATTCCAAGTAATACCAGTATAAACCAGTAAAATAGTTGCGAGTGATTTCTTCTAGGAGTGTAAATTGGGAATGTGAAGGGATAAAGTAGTAGAAAGTTTTGTTTCATTATAAGCCTTGTAATATTTTGTGATTTTTTAAATTATTTACATATATTACTTTGATAAACAATCATTAAACCTTGAAAGGAGAAAAATATAAGTGGATAAAATTGTGTAAATGAAGCTTCACTTTACATTTAAAGCATTCTACAGTAGTGTTTTAGCATTACTAATTTCACAAAAACATGTAGAATGAATTAGATGAGATAAGAGATTAAAGAAAATCAGAAAGAAGACTTTGAGATGATTAAGGTGATAAGTGATGAGATACTGCATTACATTTGTATCCCTGAAATTGGAGTAGTGACATATCAGAATATATTTTAGAAGTTAAAAAAATATTTAAAAAGATAGCTTGAAACAACCACATATTCCATAGCCATAATTCATAGTCATTCTCAAGTAATTTTTCAAGTCTTTAGAAATAGTGCAATTCTGTAACTTAAACACTATATTAAGATAAATCAAAGATTACTTTTATTTATAGCAATATTCCTTTCAGGGCATTTTTCTAGTTCTAGTGTCCATGATGAGCAGAGTAACTTTCAAAGCATGAGATCGAATTACAGTATTTATATCGTATTGTTATCTACAGCTCCACAGCTTCAGAACTCATGAACTTTCAGAAGTCCACACCCTCTTATTTTAGAAATCATCTGCCATATTGCTGATAAAGACCTCAAGTTATTTCTCAGCTCTTTGAAATACCAAAACACCTTGTTTTTCCTGCCCTGTAGCATTTATCTTATTTTGCCTTGTGTAATTTTGAATTGTTTTCATCCTGTTGTGAGTTGATAAGGCTGTTTGGACCAGGATTTTTGCCAGATACATGTAGGCGCTCAATAAAGAGTTTTTTTAATTAAATTGAGTATTTATATTTTTATGTGCCTAGAGAGATTTAATCATTTAGTCTCTTCAAGAGAAGAGGCATTCAGTTACCTCTCTGAATAAGGAATTAAATCAGATCAATTGTTCTTAACCTAGCTGCACATTTAGAAATACCTTAGGGAACTTCACAAAAATTCTGATGCCCAACTCAATAAAATATCTGGTTCATTTTTTTAAAATTCCTATGTTGATTCTAATAGAGATTGAGAACTGCTGAATTAAGTTATCTATAGCTTTAATTTTCAAACCTGGTGAGGTATCAGAATCACCTAAGAAGCTTCCTAAAAAGACATCTCTTCTAGCTCCAAACTATGGTTATGGCTAAGTGGTACTCTGACCACCGCTATTGTTTTTTCTCACTCAGTAAATTAGATTTGACAGGTTACAGAGGCAAATAGGTGGTCCACTTAGAGACCATCTTAAGTTTGAACTTGTGTACAAGGAATTGATGAACTAGCAGGGAGAGTGTCGCTATCATTTTTCTCTACTCATGTTCCTCTTCTTTGCAGCATGCCTCTCTCCTCTTTCTACTTGGCTTAATTCTTGCCTGGAACGGAGATTTGGGGCTTGGAGAAAGTCAGCACCTACAAACTGGTTCCAAAACCCTGGGGAAGCACATTGAATCACATTACTAAAATGCTGCATGTAATTTTGGGCTGGCAAAAGACTGTGTCACTCTTCTACTGGAAATAAGTATTATTTAATGGTGAATACTGTCACCATTTCCTCCCTAAACCATATGTCATAATATTCTTCATACTATTTACACTATAAAAAAACATATGTCACTAAATAATAATACTTATTTAATCATTTTACAACTATAAGTGCATAGAAGCTTCATGACGATCTGTCATCTAGGTTGAAATATCCTAATTTTGCACATAAGCAAACTGAAGTTAAAACTTGTAGCAGCCAAGCCAGGTCTTCTGTTACCTGGTTCCAATACCAGTGGTCTTTCTATTGCAATATGTTCACTATCTCTTTTGTGGAGAGAACTTGTTCGTTTAAAAATGTCAGATTTCAAGTTCTGAATGTGTAGTTTACTTTCTGATTCTCTTCGAAGAAGAAAATGTCTGCGGTGATGGATATTCCATGCAATCAGGTCAGTATAATTTATATAATAATTTTATATGTTACTTATGTTTGTAGTTTTTCTACATGTAAATCACTGGCCATGTTTAAAAACTGTACTTTTCCTATAAAACTGTTAGCAGTATAACTTCGAAATAGATTTTTATCTTGTAAAAATGGAGAAGAGTTTGACATGAGAGTGTCAAGGGACTGTTTTTCATGTTTGTGTAGTAAGTACTTAATACCTAGTCCTTGAAAATAATAACAACCACTGTGTTAATGTTCGTGGTACATTCACCTTGCTCATCATGTATGCAACAAGACCTAATTTGACCTTGCTGTGCAGAAAAAAAGACTGTATGTGGAAAAGCCAAAAGGAGACTGGAGTGGTTATATAGAGGGGTCTAATTACAGGTATTTAAAACATAAAATCATTGTTTAGAATCCCTTCACAGAGAAAAGCTTATCTTCTGCCAGCTGTATTTTTCTGTGCTCTTTTCTGCTTTTGTGGAAATGAACTCCTTTGTTACCCTTCCAAAATGCTTAAATAGCTGGAGCTATATTTTGAGAAACAGTGTCGGGCTCTAGAAAAGGTTAAAAAGTCCAAAAGAACTTTTCTAATTAATCTTCTTAATTTTACTTCATTTTAGAATGTAAATTGGTAGAAAGAGTTGAGACCTTATTTCTAACCCTGATTCTGCCGCAAACGTGTTACAAACCCTTGACCATGCCACCTACTTTCTCCAAGCCTATATTTCCTCATCTGTGAAATAAAAGCGTTAGACCAGAATGATCTTCTTTCCTAGTCTGAATATTCCGTAATGCTACATTTCTGTAATTCTTAAATTTAATCTTCATTCTACACTGAACATATCCAAAATCTAAAATTTTATATAGATCCTTTCTTGAGAAATTATTTTGCTGCCACTAACACTGTTTTTTAAATGTGGTCCTCAAACTTCCTTAAAACAGAATCACTTAGAATGCTTATTTAAAATGCAGATACTTGGGCCTTGATCTTATCCTACTAAACTGAAATCTTTGGGACGGAATCTGACACACAGCAGGATGACTTTGGTTAACAACACTGTATTGTATACTCGAAAGTTGCTATGAGAGTAGATCTTATAAGTTCTCTCTCTCACACACACACATACACACACACATATACACACACGAAAGAATTGTGAGGTGATAGATATGTTAACTATCTTATTGTGGTAATCATTTCATAATATACACATATATCAAATCATCACATTGTACACCTTCAGCTTACACAATGTTATATGTCAATTATCTCAATAAAGCTGGGGAAAGAAAAAAAAAATTTCTAAAAAAATCTTTAGAATGGGACGGGGGATTCAAGAGTATTTGTCTCTAATGAGCTCCATGGTGATCCCTATTTCTTTACAGTTTGAAAACAACTGAGAATCCAGAAATAAATCGTGGAAGAGAGAAGGGAAGAGTGACAGTAGAATAATGATAATTGCTACCTAGATTTGGGTGAGGAAGAAATAGTTGCAGAGGAAAGAAGAGAGCAATCTGGATGGAGAGCGTGTTCCTGGAGAATGCATTTCTTTGTTAACATTGCTCACGTTGGTTTCGTGTTTGAACAGACTGAAATCAAACACTGACTATGGGAACTGGTGTGTAAAAATGCTCCACAGTCATAGCATCAACTGATACAGTGGGTTTCTAGCTTTTTTTCTGAAATATTCAGAACCAGACAAGTATGTCATCATTATTTTATGAATGAGGAAATGGCCTTCCTCAAGAAGCAGAGAGAAAACTGAGGTAAATGGTAACTACTTAGGATTTCTGAAGATTTTTTAGAGTGAAGATAAACCCTTTGGTGAATTGAAGTGTATTTTTTTCATGCTGAGGATTTTGCTCACATTTCATTTATCCTGTTTTGAGGACTGTTATTCTAGAGTGTTTAGGCTATATCATTCATTTATGAGAATCCATGGAAAAGCAAATATTTGATCAGTGTGATTTCATGCCATGATTTTATTCTTTTATAATGATCGCCTCTGTAGGTTCTGTGACAATGTTGCCTTTTTTTTTTTTTTAGCACAAACACACATACATACAAAATGGAGAAGAGGAAATGCCACTATTCAGTGTCTTAACTTCAGATATGTTTGAGATCAAGCCGCAGAGAACCCAATACATCTCTTCAGAAGCCAAACGTGCTGTGTGTGAGCACACCGAAGTGCCCAAGGCATTTGGCGAAGTTCAGATCTCCACTCATTTTAATGGAGAGCTGATCGGGGAAGGAGATGCTCTGGCTTGGAAGGCTCTTTCAAGAATGACAGACATGTGAGCGCACCCTGGCATTGCATAGAAGGCCCTGCAACCTAAAAAGGGTTTCAA
The DNA here is from genome assembly GCF_000151845.1 of Pteropus vampyrus. Classification (NCBI taxonomy): domain Eukaryota; kingdom Metazoa; phylum Chordata; class Mammalia; order Chiroptera; family Pteropodidae; genus Pteropus; species Pteropus vampyrus. The sequence continues at coordinate 2,757,693 of NW_011888883.1, forward strand.
TGAAGAGCTGTGGCCACTTAATACAACTCTTCTGGCTTTAACCTTGGTTGAAGAGTGAATTTCTAAAATTATGGTAAGCAGGTTCCTGTGGTGATCCAGCTCCCACTCAAGCATAGTCTTATTGGAGAGGTGAATAGAAGTAAAGGGGAAAGGTGAACACAAGATTTCATTTCCTTGCTCCATGGTATCCTAAACAAATGAACCACTTTCTTGTCTATTCATCCTTTTTCTACACTTTATTTTCTTCGCAATATATATACTTATTTTGTTTATTGCCTATATCCACTTCACTAAAACCTATACTCCAGGAAGGCATGAATTTCTGTCCACATTGTTCACAGCTGTTGCCCCAATACCTAGAAGAATTTCTGGCATTTAGTAGGTTCTCACTAAATACTTGTTGAAAGAATGAATAAATCCCTATTAGATTATTTCCTTTCCACATTCAGTGATAAAGAATCAGTATATTTTATGCAGTTTTAGAATTGCATCAGCAAAGATGACAATAAAATATTTAGGGAGATGGACCAAGGTTGAATGTTTATGTGCTGGGTGCTTCTGGCTTTAAGATTGGGCAACTTATTCATTGAGAATTTCTGTTCTGGAATTGAACTATCTTGGTTTGAATTCTGACCCTGCTACTTACTAGCTATGAAATCTCTAACAAATTAATTAATTTATCTCTGCCTCAATTTCCTCCTCTGTGGAATGGGATAATAGTAGGAAGGTACCTCTGCGTATCAAATGTATCTCAAGTGTTTGAAATGTGGTCCTGCACATAGTACAAAAGAATAACATTTATTGTGGTTGCTTTCCTGTTAATGTTAGTGAGTTATTTTGTCCATCAGTGGTGCTTTCAATAGTCTGTGAACATAGTTACATTTACGTTCTTGACTTAAATCTGAATTTCTTGGAATATGTAGCTACATGACCTTTATGAGAATCAGAAGATACAGTTGTGTACAGGAAAATAAAAGGAATCCACTTTTTGGACAATGAAACCCAGATGACAACAATAACGATGAAATAATAACTATTATTTGTTTAATATTTTATTGTAAATCTATCTATCTACCTTTCTAACTATCTACCCACCCATCTATTTACCTGTCTGCCTATCTATCATCTTTCTCTCTCTCTCTCATCTATCCATCTGTCTGTCTGTCTGTCTGTCTGTCTATCTATCTATTCATCCATCCATCTATCCATCTATCTATCTATCTATCTATCTATCTATCTATCTATCTATCTATCTATCTATCCATCTGTCCATCCTACTGTAATTGTATGGCCTTATCTATTAAGAAGTTATTTAATTTGAAACACACATATAGCAATAACTTTGTGCCAGGTACCATTTTAATCACTTAGAGAAAATTTCCCATTTGTCAGTGTAAACACCAACGTGTTAATTTGCTACTTTGAATTTTTTTTTTTTACTTTCAAACTCAGAAACATACTTTCATAGATAGTTAATGTTTTTGCTCTTGTTTGTTCTAACTGGTTCATATAAGTATCACATGATCATATTCCTGCCTTCTGAATTTAACAATGAAAGTCCATTATAATGGGCTTCGGTATTAATTAAATAATAGTATTCAAATGCAATCCAACTTCTGCAGCCAAGATATCATGAAGCTCTCCAACCTTCTGGGGCTATGTCATTTTATAGCCCTCAAAATGAATGAAGTCCTGTCTTTGCTCCCCAATATCTTTGAGGATTTTTCAAGGATTCACAATTCTTAGGGTTCCTAGCTGCCCGCGTCTCCACTTTCACTTTCTCCTAACATCCATCTCAGTGTGAACAGAGCTGCCCTTCTCTCGCAGAGCTCCACCTGGGAACTCTGCCTCTCCTCTTTCATGCTCCTGAGAGCACTATTTTCACAAAGCTGTTACCTGTAGCAGACTTTGATTTGCTGTTTTGAGGGAGGGATGGCGTGGTGAGAGAAGATGGAGTGAAAGGTACACAATAACAGTAATTTCAACAGAGAACACAAAATACCCTGAAAAAATTTCAGACATCACTATTACTGGCATTTATGGGCCATTTCTTGCTACTGAGAATTTCTCACTGCTTGTCTTGAGCCATATTTTGAGGTTTCTCTCTTCTATGACCCTCATTGCTTTCCCTTTCCCAGATTCTCAGGCCCTTTACTCATTTACTCACTCCTCTTTCAAGGTTTCTCCCAGAAATACAAATGTGTTCTTACTTTTCTCTCTCTCCCTTTCTCTCCCTCCCTCCTTCTCTCTCAGGCAATGACAAGGGGGCCTTCTTTAATCAAGATAACAGTCTCATTGTGATATTTTCCTGAAAAGAGTCATTACCCCAGGACTGAATTATGAATTCCTCATGATAGGTCCAGAAATTCTATGTAGAAGGGGCTTTGTAAATTTAATCTAACTGAAAGGGAATTGAGAAAACTTGCCTTGAAATTGTGTTTGCATAGCAAACAAACAATTTTTAACTTACCTGTACATCAGCCAAAGTCCTGACAGAAATCAATATTCCACTCAAAGAGATTTAACTGAAGAGAATTTAATTACAGGACTGTTTTCAGAAGTGTGGACAGGTTAGAGAAACCAACAAGGAACAACACTGGGGCACCTAGGGACCAGTGACAGTGGGAAGCCATTGCACTCCTAAGCCTGAAGGAGGGAGGGAGAGAAATAGTGTCTTTGAGCCTGGTGACAGCTGGAGCTGTGGAAGCACCTGTAAGAGCTGTTATTTTAGGTGTTACGGGCACCAAAGCAGGGAGGGAGAAGAGGAAGAAGTACCCTGATCTCTCATTTCTCTTGCCTTCCAGGTTCTTGCAGGTGCTCCCCATGGCCAAACTCAACCAGATGCCAGAGGGCAGGGGAGCCCTGATGAAGTAGTCTGCAGGGATTCCCTACCCCTGGCCCAGAACAGGTGAGGGTGGGGGTGGGTGAAAGAGAATAATCAGAACATATTGTATATTTATTTGGGGGTAGCTATGAAAACAGAAATGAAGAAGATCAAGGACAGCTCAACCACTGCTGGCCACTTCCTAGAAGACAGAAGCAATTGCAGTCAAATTTTATTTCACAAAGAAACTTTCCTCTCCTAATATGCCGTAATGCTGTTAAGAAGACAGAGGTTAGGCCTCACTTTCTTCCCTATTTCTGAGAAAAGGTCTGAGTTACAGGCAGAGCAAGGAGCAAGGGAAGTATTCAAACAGTGTTCACCCTGGCCTTATCACTAAGGCTGTCACCTCTTTTGCACCATAGGTTAGCTCAAAACACTCTGTATTATATAAAAATTAGAAAATCAACTTTTGACACATAAAACTAACCAGCAACAACCAATCCAGAAGTCAAACACAATTGAGAAGGTGCACTTTAGAACTTTTAATTCTTTTTTATTACATCTAAACTCAAGTTCTCAACTAACCTTGAGAAGAATTTACATAACTGTTTGAAATCAGTGAGATAAAAACAGATTACCAAAATGTGGAGAAAGGATGCAGGATTGAGTCTTTCCTCAGGGCTGAGTACTAATTTGAGGAGATGTCTCTGTTTCTTTTTATAGAATAGACTCTACAAGGTAAGCCTGCTGCTCTGCATTCTTTCATCTGGTTGTGTCTGCAGTTGCCAGAGGAGTGAAGGAAGAATTTTTAGAATGAATTTTGGTTCAACCCTATTCCCTAGATGGGTCAATGACAACCTCAACTTTGAGGAGCAATCATAGCATAAAGATATGGCTCTGACCTGCATACAGCTGGGATATATGTACTATGGTGTCAAAGAGAGAATATCATGACATTTTTTAAGAGGAAAATATTTTCCTCTGTAAAGTTAACTCTGGTATGACTTGAGGAATAAAAAAGAGAAGTATCCTTGAACATATTGCTCAAGATCCTTCACATTTTTGGTGTCCAGGATAGCCTGTAGAAGAGGTGCTAAAATAACTGACTGAATAATCATTTAATTAGACCCTAAAATCCACTAAGGGCTGAGCTGAGTGCTTTACATGAATTACCTCAAAAAATCTGGGAGATGCATGTAAAATATCCCTATTTTATAGGGGGAAAAAAAAACAGGTTGGAATAAATTATTGGTTTGCTCAAAGACACATAACTCGTACATGGAAAAGCTGATATTAAAACCCAATTCTGTCTGTGTTCAAAGACTTTGCTCCTAACAACCACACCACACTGAATGAATGTGCCAGGGAGTTTGGAAGGAGGGTAGTGAGATGGTATATCAGATGGATGGTTAAAATTGTTTCCAGAACCATGAATCCATATGCAGGGATGAATTTAATTAATCAGAACTCATGGCTGGAAGTGATAGAAACCCAATTTAAGCTAGCTGAAGCTAGAAAAAAATTAATTTATTGGCTTATTTAACCTAAAAGTTAAAGGGTTGGTAGCTTCTAGCATAGAACCAGTTTCATCTATTAATTTTGCTTTTTTTTTTTGCTTTAATTTGTAGGCTGGCTGTGTTTACTTTGGAGAAGATGAGTCCTGACGGCACCAGACTTATATAGTTTTTATTGTTCATGACTTCAAATGAGTAAAAAATCCCTACGTCTGATCATCCATAATAATCCTTGAAAAACATTGGCTCTGCTTTGATTGCATGCTCATCCTTGGACTGATCGCTGTGTTTGAGGGGGAATGCAATGCTGCTATTGACCAGCCTGAGTCATAGGCTCACTTTCAGCGGGATAGGCAAGGGTATGTGGTTGACAGCCTCAACTGTTAAGAAACAGTTCCCAAAAGAGAAGGAAGCTGGACAGATTTAAAAAGAAAAAAAGGTCGGAAAATAAAAACGGGTACAAAAATTACTAACTTACTAACTAAATGAACAAACAGGGCAGTCTCTAGTTATCGGTAGCTAAATGGAGGATGTGAGACAAGCATATGAGAAAACATTGCTTGCTACCCCATTGAGTAAGAGATACAATGTGTTAAAAATAGCTCCCTTGAGAAGAGCACACTGCTTGAACAAAGATAAAGAGATAGCTTCCTTATTCTTAAAATATAAACCAATACTACTAGAATAATGATAACTTCCATCCATGAAGCATTTCTTTTTCTTAGCAAGGATATCGGTAATTTCCATAGACATCAACTCACTCATTACTCTGAAAACAAACAAAAAAATAGTTTAGGAGTAAGAGCCATTACTATTATTTAAAGGCGGGGGGAGAGAGAGAGAGAGAGAAAGAGAGAGAGAGGAATGGAGGGAGGGAGGGGGAGGAGGAGAGAGAGAATATGAATATGAATATGAATATGAATATGAATGAGAATGAGAGAGTGAGAATGGCAATGTTGTATAAAGTTAATACCTAGTAGACTGAATAGGCAATCTTTAATTATGAAACTCTCCTGACAGAATAGTGTCTGGTCTATGGCCATGCCACCCTGAACACGCCCGATCTCGTCTGTTCTCAGAAGCTAAGCAGGGTTGGGCCTGGTTAGTACTTGGATGGGAGACCAACCACCTAGGAATACCGGGTGCTGTAGGTTTAAAAAAAAATAGCATCTGAAGGCCTACTTCTGGATTCTCTCAAGCTCAACATCCTTCTCAAGGTGCTTTTCCAGAAGATCTGAGATCTCAGCTTTTGCCCTTTGGATTCTTCTCTCCAGCCTCCTTCCTCTGACTGGTGAGTACTCAAGGAGTCTTGACTAAGAACCTGACGTTAATACTGTAGATTAACTAGCCCACGGAGTCTTTTCCTTTCTCCATTCTCCTCTCTTCCTTCCTCCAGCCACCCAAGAAACTAAATTTTTGGACTGCTCAACTGGCATCTCTTTGGTGCTTTCCTCTGTTAACAGAACTCTTCTTATTTTGTCCTCCTATTTGTTTATATGTGCATCTTTGTCCATTTCCTCCCGGCCCTCCATCGTTGACAAGATGAAAGTTCATGTTAATTCATTTTTTTGTATTGACAGCAGTTTTTATACTGCCTGACATATAGTAGGTACTCAAGAAATATTGGTTAAGTGAATGAGAATTTGACCATTATTTGTAAAATAATGAGTCTCTGTTTTGTTAGGAAATAGAATAGAATTCAGGGAAATTTTTGCAGAACTCAAAGAACTATGGACATTCTAACTTAATTAAATAGCTAAATATGTAATTATATACTAAACTGAGTCTCATACTAGATTTTATTATGAAAAAGTAGTAACAGTATCAAAGAGTTAAGGAAAGCAGTAAGATGAATACCTTTAGATGAGCATTGGCATCCAACAGACCTGGGTTCTATTACTGGCTATTCTGATTGTTATTACTGCATCATGAATTACCCCAACACTAACATAGCAACCAGGTAGTTGTCTCTTGGAGTCTCTCATACATTTGCAGTCAGACATGGGTTGCAGGGGTCTGAAACCTCAGCTGTGCTGGAAACATGGCTGACAGTTCATGCTGGACTGATGACCAGAGGGCTTATATATGGCTTCTTTAGCATGGAGGTCTGAGGATGGTCAGATTTCTTAGATGCTGGTTAGCTTCTACCGAAATAAACATCGCAAAAAGCCAGGTGGAAGCAGCATCACCTTTTCTGACTTAGCCTCAGAAGTCACTCCATGGGAGCATAATTTTAGAAGAACTACATTCTAACTATTTTTATAGGATACAGTCATTCTAAGTTCCAATCAACTGACTCGAATGTGAATTTTTGGAACCCAACCTGTTTGTTTGTAACTGCAAAGTAGTCTCCCTATGTGTGCATGTATACCTATTATGATAGTATATACATCCTTGCTATTCTGTCAAAGAGATAAAAGAAAGAAAAAAAGTTAATCAGAAAAAAGTCTATTAGTCATTAAATGACATAACTTTGCATTATGCTAAAAAAAAAAATACCAGGAGAGAGATTAATGGTTAATTTTTATTTAACACAGAAGCAAGAACTTTAAAGTCCTTTTAAAGTTCTTTAAAGACTATGAGAGTCTAAAGACTATCACATTGAGTCAGCAGCTAGAAACACATATAATAAAGAATAGAAAAATCATAGGAGAAGACAGTCATCCTTGTAATCAATTTTTTATAAATTCCCTGTGGATAATTAATTTCATATAATACTATCCAGTGTTTTAAAAGTCCCTCCCTTCTTCTTCTTCCCCAAAACCTAGAAATATTTGATGTTCAATATGAGAACCTTGTCACAGAGTTATATTAAAAGATTTAATTGACAGAACGTTCTACATAGCAAACTATCAAATACAAAGAGATTATTCTCTAAGAGATCCCAGGGGTTCTTGAGCAAACTGTAGAGCCCATTCGCTTCAACCACAATCTCTGACACATTGCCTTCCTGAGAAGCTGTGGCAGATGTTGATTTGCAGTTACTTTTATATTCAACTTCCCAGGGCTTTCTGGAACTCTTCACATAATGAATCTTGAAAGTGATGAAAAATTCCCATTAGCTCTTGATCTCTGTAATCATCTCTCCGCTCTAGAAACTCTTACTCCATTTCTCTGGTTGTTAACTAACTATTCATTCATCTCCTTCTGGCAAGCCATTAAATCAGAGAAACAGTTGGCTGTGGAACCTGGAGAAAGATGAGGTCTCTGTCTGCTTGCTAAGGGGAAGGGAACTTAAGACTCTTTGCTAGTGATCACCAACTTATTTGTCTCTATGATAACTTTCTTACCTTGGGCAGAATAATGTCCTCTCCTCACTGATTTTCCAACAGCCTTACTACCTTTCTTATTCTTCCAATGCTCCCTTACAATACATCTCTGCATGACAGTCTCATTTTGGGAGCTGTCTTGGGCCTGCACAAATGGGAGGGGAAAACCTAGCTCCAATAATAATTACTTGACATCAGTGAGAAAGAAATATTAATGAGGCATAAGTACATTAACCAAAAACCAAACTCTATTCTCGGCTCTCCTGGAAAGATTCCTGTCTTTGCTATCATCCTCGAATCCCTATTCCCCTATCCCTAAGTTTTGTTTTGGTTTGGTTTGGTTTTTTTCCCCTTTCAGGCACACTGCTTTGCTTCACTGGCCTAATATTCCTTTGATTGACTAAGAAGCCACTCAATGATTTGGGAGGCAAAACTCTCTTCTTTCCTGTCCCCCTTCCTAACAAAATATTTCTTTCAATAGATTTCCTTCATTAGATTTAGTTTTATTATTTGAGGGTATCCTTATGGATATATATATATATATATATATATATATATATATATATATATATATTAAAGAATTGAGTATTTCAGTAAGACAGTATGTTAATAATCGAGTTATCTAATAAAGCCAGAACTACCTACTATTTGAGAAGTTGTTAGATGATGAGCTCGGAAGAACTGAGAGACCAAATGCTACCACGGGATAGAAATGGTAGGTTGTACAGTGTCCTGGTGATCATGGACACTGGTGACTTTAGAGAAAGGTTCTGCAAAGACATAAGGAACTCTTGTACCCAATTTAGAATACTGCAAAAGAATATCAAAGTAGGAATAGATCTTAGAAATCATAGAACGGTGTCGATATGGGCCGTTCAGCTAGCCAATATCTTCATTTTATTTACTTATGTATTATTTTTAATTGTGGCAAAAAGCATTTAACATAAAATTTATCATCTTTAATCATTTTTAACTGTAGAGTTCAGTAGTATTAACTATATTCACTTTGTCATAAAGTTTTCCCCTACATTTTCTTCGAGAAGTTTTATAGTTTGAGGTCTTACATTTAGGTCTTTAATCCATTTTGAGTTAATTTTTATATATGGTATAAGATAAGAGTCCAGTTTTATTCTTTTTTTTTTTTTTTTGCATATGTATATCCAGTTTTCCCAGTACCATTTGTTGAAGAGACTCTCTTTTCCCCATTGAGTGTTCTTGATACTTTTGTCCAAGATCATTTGACACATATATGTGAGGGTTTATTTCTGCATTCCAGTTTATTTTTGAATGAACTAAAGTTTACCGTGATTTGGTGACACTTTGTATAGAGAGTAAATTTGTATCGGTCTGCATGACTGTAACTGTCTACCAGTTACTGTGTGCTGTTAGACAATTTATCTTTCTGTGCCTCATTTTCCTTATCTGTAAAACAACAATAATGACAATATATCTCTCACAATGGAATTGTGAAAATTAAATAATACTTGTTAGAAAAATGCCTTATACACAGGAAGTACTCTATAAATCTTAGCTATTATTATTTCCTGAATTATCCTCTTTCACGATTTTACTAGGATACATCCATCATAATTATAGCTCTCCAAGGATCTTCAGGTCATAGCAACTCTCTCAATTCTAGATGCCACCAACTATTCATACCTATTGTGCACTCTTCATTGTTGTTCCAATACCTGGGGGTTTGTTTCCCATTTTATCTTAACCCTGGAGACCATGTGGCTTGCTGCCTTCTACCCATTACGCACTTTCCCTCAATGTAGGAAATGAAGAATGATCAATATTTGGGAAAAAAAGATAAAAGAAGGTAAAGGCCTGTGTAGTTTCTCAAAGTTGGTATTCGGTATGTATTGATCCATTTGCCTACAATAGATTTGAAAAGGATCAGAGACTTCCCTCCTTTTCTGTGGTCTATTGTGAAGGACTGAGGTCAGGTGGAGAATGTGAGGGAGTAGAGGAAAACTAAAGCTTTTTGGTACAGCTTGATTTGAAATTGACAGGCAGCAACCACAAAAATCTACCGGGTTCTTAGGACGCACACTGCCTAATTCCTTACCTGACTGATAATGCTGCTTGCAGAAGGATAGAACAAATTTAAGTTAAATAAAAATAAATGTATTAACCATACCAGCAGCAGAATAGGTCAGAACAACCAGGAAAATTGCAAAAATCTAAGCAAAGGTGAGTGTTGACATTTGTTCCCTCCAGTGTGTTTTGGTGCAGCTGGGGTTAACCACGTCTCTGTACTTTCCATCCTTTTCAGATGAATTCTTTCTGTTAGAACCCATGTTCTTTCCATTATCTTTTGATCTCTTTCCCTTTTCATATTAAAAGACCTCTGGAAAACCTGAAGTATAAATGTTGTTTATAAAAATTGTTCTTGTCCCAATATTAATGTAAATTAACCAGCTATGCCTGATATATCAGTGTCCAACTAATCTCAATATTAACGAAACTCAACTATATTGCTGTTTTAATTAAATCGATAGCAATCTTTAGTTCACATTGTTTCATCTAAGAAGACAAAATGTCGAAAGTGAATATTAAACATTAAGAAAGTTTTATTCTTAATATTCTTAATACAGTATATATCAATATGTATTTATCAAATATAGAAGGTTAATACTTCTTAAAAACATTGGAATATAATGATTCATCAGAGATAATCATCAGAGAAAACTTTCGTGGAAATTTTTAAAGGCAAAGACTCTAAATATAATTGAGTATTATTTTGAAATGAAAAAAACTTCCAAAATTATTCTAGTTACTAGCAAGGTAATATGTTTTCTTCACTTTTCAAAAGTTGTTCTTATAAAAATAAAGAACATATATTCTATGGTATTTAATCAAGACCTAGGACTTAATTATAGGCTTCTATTGTCAAAAGTAGGAGAATCGTGTTACTTCAAATTAAATCTTGTTAGTGTGTGTGCATGCATGTGTGTGTGTGTGTGAAATCATAACTCACTTTACAAGTCCCCCCCTCATTTGATAAACCCAGTTCTTGGACCTATAGTTAGTAAGATGCATGGCAAGCACATAGAAGAGACTCATAAATATTTAAATAAGTGAATTGTTTTCTTTTGGTTTGTTTTCTGGGGGAAAAAAAGTTGGTTTTCTACTCTTTTTCCTTTTAAGATTGGGTTTATATGAGATTCAGTAAAGATGTCACACAGTCATTGATCCAAGGGTTGTCAGTTTTAAAGTTTTATTTATATATGTAATAAGGATAATATTTTGGTGCTGTTTGGTCCTCAATAATTCTTGTTTCCAAGCTCCCCTATTAAAAGTTATACTTGGCAGATCAAATCAGAGGTTCTTTCAAGTTGTGGAGAGGACAACTCATCCACGATGAAGGCTGAGCCACTGTGCTAAGTGCTATGAGGAAGAAGAAGGATATGACATAGAGGAAGTCCCTTTCAGGGAGGAAGAAAAAGAATCTCTCCCTTTCCAGGGGAAGATGGTTGGAAGTTGGATGTATGACTTGTGTTGGGGCTTTGAGGGAAGATGCTGGTGGGAATAGCTAGAGAAGCACAGTGGACTTTCCAGTTACACTTCAGTGCCCACCAGTCAGTCTAGAGACTACTTTAAACTATCCACAAGGTAGCAAAGACCAATAGAATATAATTAATAAATGCCAAATGGTTTCATTGCCAAGAGTGTTTTCCCCTACAGACACTATCTTGAGTAGAAAAACAAAGATGGAGGAACATCTCCAGTAGGGAGCTGACCTTTGAATTGACAGAATATTTACCTAAACACAACTGTTTAATCCAGAAGTTATTTTAATGGACAAGTTAAAGTGTCTATTGTTCTGCCGCTGAAATGTACACTTAAAATGGTTAATTGTTAGTATATTTTACCACAATTTTTAAAAGTTAAAAAATTTTTTTTAATGTATTTCTTGTTCTTTACCTACTTCTCACCCCAGTTATAAGAAGTAAGAAAGCTATATTTCTTTGCATATCCAAATATAATATAACTAAAATTTAACCCTGAACACCTCCCCAAACACACATACATACACACATACTTTAAAATTCATAAAGCTTTCAGTCCTAGGACCCTTTTCAAACTTTCTTATCTTTTAAGGGTTCTCCTCTTCACAAGTGAAATTCTTCCAGAATTCGGGGTTTCAGATGTGATCTGGACTGAATTTATTTTTCTTCTGAATTTCCTAGGATCAAATATTCTTCATATCTCACTAATAAATATGAAAAACAAAACAAAATTAAAAAAAAAAATTAGGCCCAAACCTCTATACTACCTTGTTCTCCCTACAAATCTCAAAATCCAGAGTATTTGAGAGAGTGAGAGCTACGAGAAAGTCATGTCTACTACATATCATATTCCAAAGGAAACTTTGGGGTTGGTTGGGTCCACGGACAGTTTTAATAATAATATAAACCTTCTCAGTATTTCTTGTCCACCCCCCTCTCCATCTGTAATAATATACTGGAAGCCAGTTTTTCTAAACCGCTTTTTTCATATGTGGTACTAGAACTGTCTGTCCATGTCAAAAACCTCTACCTCTAGATAAAAGTAAGTAAAATGAGGTGAATGTGAAGACAGACTGAGCTGTGCCACTCATGCACTATGTGACTTTGGGTGATTACTTCATCTCTCTGACCTTTAATTTTCTTCTTCATAAAGTGGGGATAATTCAAACTTCATGAAGTCTGTTGTAAAGGTTAAGTAAAATAATGAATATAGAGGGCTTACTTAATTAATCTGTATTGCTATTATGAATATCTCCTCCATAAGTTTAGCCCCTCTACTTCTATTCCTGTCCTATGAAACACTTGTGAATAAATTCCCCTGTACTTTCAACATTTTCTTTTATTCCTTTTTTGAGCACGTACTATGGACCAGATATAATGTTAGCAATTCTTGCTACCATAAAATGCACTGTTCACATCTCATTTCTCAACAAAATTATGAGATGCATAGAGTGAATTCACATTAATAATATTTTAGTTAACAAAACTTTGATGAGTCTACAGACCATTAACCAAGGAAACAAAATTATTTAAAATACTTGTGTCAAAATAAATGAACCAAGGCTTTTCTGATGTAGTAGCCTAACATTTTATTGTGGGTATAAACACAACTCTCCGATCTCCAAAATTCAGCAATCCTTATTAGATTCTTTCTTCATTAGTAAGAGTAAAAAAAAAAATAAAAAAATCCCCTGTGTATTTTTCTATAACTTCTAGCAGTAGAATAAGGCATTTCCTTCCTAAAGTAATATAAACTAATATGATAGTCTTTTCTAATATAAAAGTATCTTCAGAACACCTTAGAATTATTGTAAATAATAAGTAGAATTTCTTAAGGTTATGAATTAAAGAGAAATGTTGTGTTTTTGTTATTAAAAAAAATGTAGAGGTTAATCTTTCCCCCATATTTGGCTTAGCAATGATTCTGTTTTATTCTCTCTCTCCTTGCTGTTCTCTTTGGTTCCAAGGTATTCCCAGCTGCTAAGAGTCACAAATTTTGTCTGCATAATGGGGTGACCTTTTCAGAGGAGCCAATGTTTGTAAGCTAAAATACAAAGGAAGAAAAAAATGTTTACTGAATGACTGTGTGCTGGAAGAAGGCTCATTCAAATTAGCCCTCTTCCACCCCTACTCCCACCCCAATCAGAATATTCCATCTCCTTCATCTCTCCATTCCTCCCTGGCCTTACTGTATTAGTAGAATTGCCAGCTACAGGGACATGGCTGTCCACTCAGGCCTTTGATGTCTTTAAAATTCCCCCTCAGTGTCCTTTTGTCTCTTGCAGGGAGGAAATAGCATCTGGCGCCTCAGCTCTGTGGAACAGCTGCCCGCTCCTGGGAAGAGGATTCAAGAAGCTGCAGCCTGACTCAGGCAGGTGACCTGGGTTACTCCCACCAGCCGCCTGTCACAGAAACCACCTTCTGTTGGGATATGACCAGATGTTTTCAGCTTCCCAGGTATGAACACACCTAACTTCGCTTTTCCAAACTGCTTTCCATTCCTTACCTGCTCCCCAACCCCTTCATTCTCCATTCTCAGCTCTTAAAAAACAAACAAACAAAAAAACACAGACACTGCAGTTATCATGCATCCAACTTTTCATTATATATTTTCATCAAATATTTTCTTCCTTTCTCTCTCTTCTTTTTAACTTCACAATTTTGCTTTTTTGGCAACCAACCAAAGATTTCTTTGTGCGAACTTAAATATTACAAGACAAACCCTCTCCTGATACAAGAGCTACAGAATTATTTGTATATGTAATCTCTTCCTGTACCTCCTGCTAGCATGGGCCTTTTCGTTTCCAATCCTCCTCGTGTAACAAAAGAATAAATTGTAATACTACTGAAAGAACATTAAACTGACAATCTTCTGAGGCACCGGCAGTTTTAATGGAAACCAAAGAAAATTCAAGATTATACATTTTCTTGTGAATGCATTTCTTTTTCCTGTCTGCTCTCTCACATATTATCAATTTTCTCACCTTCTTGTTATTCAGTTTCCTATCTGCCAAATAACAGACCTAAAGCTGCCTTTGAGCCAGTCTCTCACCAATAGAGCTGTACTTGCTGATAGAGAATTAAGTAAGGTATTGACAAATTGTTGCAAGGTGTTTAGGCTTATAATTTAAAGATTGAGTTTAATTAATAAACTATAGCAATTTCAAAAATACTAAATGGATTGCCTTATCTAATACTTTGCCTCCTTCTTGACTACCCTTTGGGAAGACGGGAAAAGTGAAAGTAAAGGCGTTTATATAGTGCCATCTTGTGGCAGATACATTAAAAAGTTCTGTTTCATCTAGGAGTTTGTTTAAATGAGCCAGGAAAATAACTGCAGCTATTGGGGACTGATTTGGACTCTCCAGGTTTAATTCTAGTTTTGTTTTTCTCCTATGGAAATAGTATAATCCTGGGGGCTCTTTTTGGTGTCACTGAGAGTTTTAAACTCTAATCTGCTTTTCGGAGAGCCAAAAAAAGGTAAAAACAAAATCCAGAGGAATTATTACCTTGGTATTTTTAACTTTTAGACTTTTCCACTCCACTTCTGTCTGTCTCACTAAAATGAAACACGGATTCAGCTGAGAATAGAAAAATGTTAATAAGCTAAGAAAACTGCAGTGAATATGCCACTTAAAATATAACAGTACTACCCTTTTCCAACTATTCTCATTTAAGTCTATTACTCTTAAATTTTAAACATATGAATGTGAAAAAAGGTTTTCTTTAATTACGTTTATTATAGATATGCATCTATGATGACATTAACAGAATTTTAGAAGCTGACCCACTGTTAGCGAAGCTCAAAACCAATAAACAATTGCCCCCCCTTACCCATATAGAAGGAAAACAAAAATTAGAAAAATAATAGGCAAATAAGAAACTACTGTAATTTATTTGTGTTTTCCAGGATCAGCTGGCCCTTTCAAAGACTCATCTCTAACTTGCAGTTGAGGCTGGCTTTGCTTTGATTTTGAGATACTTCCAGGACCAAATCTCTATCCTGATCCATACTTACCAGCTACTGTTTCCAAAGGAGGGGGCATAGGGAAGATGGGAGAAAGCAAGGTGGGAATTGGATTACAGGATAGTTAACAGAATTATGTGCTCTTCTGTGGGTTAATACCCCTTGGAATGGTATTACTTCTGGCATTTCAAAGGTATGTTAACCTAGATGCACAGGAAAAATGGACAGACTGGCTTAAAACCTTTCACTAAAGAAGTTATAGGCATGGAGCGACCACCCACCAGTACCTGCCCAGTTAGGAATTTATGATCAGATCACCCTGTGAGATTACTTTTCATAGAACCCCTTTATTTCCTTCCACCCCTTTCTTAGCCAGGTTCTCAGGGACCAACACTGAGAGGCTGATCAAATATCCATGTGTCAATCATGGCCCGCTTCCCAATTGGTGACAAAGGTCTTACCATGCTATGGCAGATTCCTTGAGTTTCTCAGGACCTCTGAGCAAATTGGAAATATAAAACATACTTGGCAAGTCTAAAATGCTTTAAATAGTAGAAGGTGGTTAAATGCACTACTCTCAGACCTCATGTGATGTAGGCTGAGATATTTATCTGCTGAGTCAGCAGGCCAAATTCCTAATCTCAATACAACTGGAAATTTCTCCTGGAATAAATTTGATCTTCCATAGTTCCCTGACATTTACGAAAGGGTTTCTTTGGTCTTAATCTTTTCTTCATTAAAATACTCATAACTATGAAAATGAACATAACTTTTCAGGATGATGGCTCTTAGGATGCTATACTTTTGCCATGTTTGAATTAAATCTAATTAGAATGAGAGTGACTGAATGAGGTATACTTGTCTAAACCAGTTTCAATTGAAAAGGACTCAAAATATCTGTTCTTAATTTCAGCTAAACTACAGGCATACCTCATTTTATTGTGCTTCACTTTATTGTGCTTCAGAGATGTTGCATTTTTTACAAATTGAAAGCAAGACTCTCCACCTGCAAATAGATTATGACTCACTTCATTGCAATGCTTTATTGTTGAGGTCTGGAACTGAACCCACAATATCTCCAAGGTATGCCTTTATAGAACTTTCCTTACAGCAACGGAATAGTGATCTCTGTGTATCCCCCCACACCCTTTTTTATTGATGGTATTAGCAGCTATTTCATAACTGGTAGTTAGAATGACATGCAGTGAAATTTAAGTGGTTGTTGGGATCCTTGTTGATTAAAGATTTTTAAATTAAATACCAGTTTAGTTTCTGGTGTTATTTGAAAGGGCTAATCTTCCACAGCAGGAATTTCAGTGGAAGACTGCCAAGCAACACACACTTTGTGTCTTGTTTCCAATCTTCTTCCGTGGTATCACGTTTATTATGCATTAGAAACCGAATATGATCAAGTAGCCTATTTCTAAAAGGTAATCATTTAATTTTCATGTAATTTTATGAAGGCAGTTTAATTATTTTATGATTACATAACCAGAACATGATACAATGCAAGGTCATGAGGAATACACTATCTTACAACCTTAAATATGGGGGGAAAATCTTAATCAAAGCATATACGGAGATTCAATTAAAGTAATAGATAATCTGTGTTGGTGTCCCTTTCCTTTCTCGGCGGGCATTAACTCAGAGTTTCCTGGCAATGTATTAAGAAAATCCTTCCCTCTATATTATTCTAGTTTTTATTAGTTCTTGAGCTTTCTAAAAACCTGTAAGACACTATTTTATACTGCTCTTAAAAGTAGAATAATTAGACCCAATAGTAACAGAATAGCAACCATACGTGAGAAGACCCTCATCTCAGAAACTGGCTGCTTATCTCTGCTCCACTCTTGTCTATGGCATGCAAAGAGAATAAGTTAG
>NW_011888883.1:2774712-2790086 GCF_000151845.1 Pteropus vampyrus
CCCCTTTCTTAGCCAGGTTCTCAGGGACCAACACTGAGAGGCTGATCAAATATCCATGTGTCAATCATGGCCCGCTTCCCAATTGGTGACAAAGGTCTTACCATGCTATGGCAGATTCCTTGAGTTTCTCAGGACCTCTGAGCAAATTGGAAATATAAAACATACTTGGCAAGTCTAAAATGCTTTAAATAGTAGAAGGTGGTTAAATGCACTACTCTCAGACCTCATGTGATGTAGGCTGAGATATTTATCTGCTGAGTCAGCAGGCCAAATTCCTAATCTCAATACAACTGGAAATTTCTCCTGGAATAAATTTGATCTTCTTCCATAGTTCCTTGACATTTACGAAAGGGTTTCTTTGGTCTTAATCTTTTCTTCATTAAAATACTCATAACTATGAAAATGAACATAACTTTTCAGGATGATGGCTCTTAGGATGCTATACTTTTGCCATGTTTGAATTAAATCTAATTAGAATGAGAGTGACTGAATGAGGTATACTTGTCTAAACCAGTTTCAATTGAAAAGGACTCAAAATATCTGTTCTTAATTTCAGCTAAACTACAGGCATACCTCATTTTATTGTGCTTCACTTTATTGTGCTTCAGAGATGTTGCATTTTTTACAAATTGAAAGCAAGACTCTCCACCTGCAAATAGATTATGACTCACTTCATTGCAATGCTTTATTGTTGAGGTCTGGAACTGAACCCACAATATCTCCAAGGTATGCCTTTATAGAACTTTCCTTACAGCAACGGAATAGTGATCTCTGTGTATCCCCCCACACCCTTTTTTATTGATGGTATTAGCAGCTATTTCATAACTGGTAGTTAGAATGACATGCAGTGAAATTTAAGTGGTTGTTGGGATCCTTGTTGATTAAAGATTTTTAAATTAAATACCAGTTTAGTTTCTGGTGTTATTTGAAAGGGCTAATCTTCCACAGCAGGAATTTCAGTGGAAGACTGCCAAGCAACACACACTTTGTGTCTTGTTTCCAATCTTCTTCCGTGGTATCACGTTTATTATGCATTAGAAACCGAATATGATCAAGTAGCCTATTTCTAAAAGGTAATCATTTAATTTTCATGTAATTTTATGAAGGCAGTTTAATTATTTTATGATTACATAACCAGAACATGATACAATGCAAGGTCATGAGGAATACACTATCTTACAACCTTAAATATGGGGGGGAAATCTTAATCAAAGCATATACGGAGATTCAATTAAAGTAATAGATAATCTGTGTTGGTGTCCCTTTCCTTTCTCGGCGGGCATTAACTCAGAGTTTCCTGGCGATGTATTAAGAAAATCCTTCCCTCTATATTATTCTAGTTTTTATTAGTTCTTGAGCTTTCTAAAAACCTGTAAGACACTATTTTATACTGCTCTTAAAAGTAGAATAATTAGACCCAATAGTAACAGAATAGCAACCATACGTGAGAAGACCCTCATCTCAGAAACTGGCTGCTTATCTCTGCTCCACTCTTGTCTATGGCATGCAAAGAGAATAAGTTAGATGCTGGACATGGGCTTCATGCCCTCTAGCCACTTCAAATTAACAAGAAAAGCATATCTATGATGTCCAAAAATATTTTAAGAATGTATTGATTTTTTATTAAAATTTCATGGGTTTTATGGACGTAATTAAGAGACAAAAGAACATTTCACCGTATGAGACCACCTCAAACTCAGAGAACTCTAAGGTACTAATAATGATCCCTTGTGTTCTAGTTCTCCTTATCCTCAGAGAGATTTTTATGCTTCAGGTATTAAAGAGAAGGTGACTGATAGGGATGAACATTTGTATCTTCATGATCTAGAATCCATGATCTAAAAGTCAATATAACTGTGTATTCGAAAAAAGAAACAAGGTGATCCCTGTGTGTTAGGGATAGGACTAAGGGGATGGTACATGGACAGGAATTATGGGCTCCATTGGGAAAGAGACCAGGGCATGATTGGACATCATGCTCTGCAAGGAGAGACCTCAATGGAAAAGGCAGTGGAAGGGCTGCTGACAACCTGGATGCTGGGTCTGTGGCACCAGGGGTTTACTTGAGGTGTCTGGACTGAAGTTAGGTGGTAGGGAGGGGCTAGACTGCCAGAAAGTAGATTTGCTTTAAATATGTAATGTCTATGAACAGGAGTTATTTGGATTGCTAGCAGTTAATCTACAAATTATAGAGTTGTAAAATAGTTCAAAGACAGTAAAAGGCCCACTGATCCTGTAGAATCAGCTAATTCACCTAGTTTCCCATGGAAGATATCCAGTAATCTTTTTGCTCTATTTCAAAGTCTTTTACAATTTTTCCCTACATTGACAATCATGGAAATAAAAGATTACTTTCAGATGCTCCACAATATCCTATTCTTCCTTAAATTTCTTCACAAAATACAAGTTTCTTCTGATCCCCTCAGCTGATTGTGATCTCTCTCTCTTGTAGCTCCACAATTCCATTGTCTCTTTTATGGCAGTATTTTCTTTTCTCATCAGTAATAGTTATGTATCTATCTTATTCCCCATACCAAATTTTAAGTTTTTTTTTTTAATTCCCTGCAGTAGCTAGCAGAGTGCTTATATATGTAATGTGCTCAGTAGATATACTTCATTGAATTTAGTGTATATTTTATATCCATTGAGCTAGTCCTGATTTGTTTTGCTTATAGGTAAAGATGGCTGCTCCCTGTAAAGTATAAGATCTGAGGACCTGATCTTTGTATAGAATCATCTTCTACAGCATTAATATAAATTGAATAACTCCAGGCCATTCTTGGTTTAGATCCAGTCTAGTCCCAGATCTCTCTTGAACTACTATGAGTGCCTAAAATCATTTCCACCATTGGATTTACTAGCAAATTTAGTGAATTAAGACATCATCTCTGAAAAGCTATTTTAGTACCCGACCAGCCATTCGCTCCCATTAATAGATCAGTATGGAGTAGTTTACTAACTTGACATTTCTCAAAAGAATGATAAAGAAAAGGAAGGATTTTTCTCCCTCTTCTTTTAAGCATTAAAGGGAGAAATAGAACACAGAGCTGGGGATATGCTGGGCCTATAATTATTGAAGACAAACAGAAGTCATTCATGGTCATCTTTATGAGAAGACTTTACTGCTATTTTCTCCAGTGAAATTAGAAGTTTAGACAAATATTTCAACATAAAGTGTGAATAAAAAAACCTTAAAAACATTTTTAAGGATGCCTCTTAATTTTTGAAGTACAAGTTAGATCATGATCACCAGCTAATATTTATGAGCTGGTATTACATTGAAATCTTTATGTCATCGGTTATGGGAACAGACTGAGGAAGTTTAAAATACTGCTTTCAAAACTAGAAATGACTGTATTGGGACTTCAAAACAGTTGGCATCCTTGCATAAAAGACACTTGGTACCAATTATTTATGCACTAAATGTGTCTAGAATTCCAGATTAAATTACCACAGTTTTGATTCAGTTAGCTTTTGATTCACTGCTTATGTCTTTAATGACAAAGTTTTTCTAGAGAAAATTAAGCCTTGGAAAAGTTTTACCTGGCTAAGATTCCCCTAAAGGGTGGTGATTGATAATCTTGTGAGTTGCAGTGATCTTGTTTTTGTTTCACATTTTTGTGGTTTATATTGTTTGTAGACTTCAAGTGATTGGCTGTGAGGAGAGATAAACAAGGTAATGGTTAAGGAGCATTAGTTTGAGTGAGTTTTACTTGTTTTTGTGAAGAAACATATTTGATCAAGCTAATAAACTGAGGAAATGAGTAGAGAGTGAAATATAAGTGGGGAAGAATAATTTATGTAATAAGATGCCTGCAGACATTGGAGATCACAAATTTTCATTTGTGCATTGCAAATGGTTGTTTGATTTCTATTAATGCTCATCAGCCAAGATAAAGGAAAGTATGGAACCTGTGTTAGTTATTTCTAAAGTATCTATTTCCCTCTTTTCAGTAGCTTCTAATTTTCATTTGGGATCCATGTGATTCTAGGGAAATAGAATCACATGGGTCCATGTGATTCTAGGGAAATAGAATCACATGGGTCCATGTGATTCTAGGGAAATAGAATCACATGGGTCCATGTGATTCTAGGGAAATAGAATCACATGGGTCCATGTGATTCTAGGGAAATAGAATCACATGGATCCCAAATGGAACCTTTCCAGCTGCAATGTAGGAACACAAAACTGAGTTTAGGCTTATCAGTTTATCCAATTTACCTGGCCAGAGTGATTGGTTCAGTGGTGGGCACATGACCTAGGACTTTTACTGTAAATACTGGGATACATTTGCTTTTTCCTTCTGGATATGAATGAAGAAGGATTATTTTGAAATTTTAGAACCCTAAGTCTTTTGATGAGGAAAAATAGGTCACATACCAAGGACTTGGAACAAGAATGGCATCAGAATTTTCAATAGCATTACTGAAAACGAGAAGGTAATGGAGCAATGCCGGGAATGAGAATGAAAACAACCCTGAGGAAGGCAGAGTGAAAAAGAAGTTTGGTCTTGTTCACATCATTTGAGCTGCAAGAATAAGTCCTATTTGAAGCCAGTTTTACCTTTGGACTTTTTAGTCCAAATACCTTTTGTTATTTAAGCAAGAGTGTCACCATTGGGGCTGATCGGAGTTCGGTGGTGCCCCAACGGCGAGGGGGTGGGGAGAGGGATAATAACACTGCAAACGTATAGTTAGTTAGCATTTCCCTTCGGTTCTTCCTCAAATGATGGCAGTGAAGAATCATCGGTCATTGAGATTGAATAGTTTTATTAAAAATATATTTTAGACAAAGAATGCTCCAAGGAGGTACATGGATAAAGACAAAACATGCCCCAAGGAGGCAAATGGTCCCAGCAATGAGAGCTGCAACAGAGTGCTGTAATAATAACCACAACAACAAGAGGGCAAAAAGAACGGAACAAAAAGAAGACCCAGAAGTGAGAATGTCTGCCTTATATTTGGGCAGCGATGGAGTGATTCCAAAGGCATTCCTAGGTGATTGGCAAGTGAGGTCATTTTGCTTGACACCTGGCAGCTATGTAACTGTCTAGCATATGTGTGTACCCAGAATTCTATTACCATTGGGTTGTTCTTTGAGTGGTCTCTAGTCTGGGCCCCTATTCCTTTCTTCCTCCTGCCGTTCATGTCTGACTAGCTACCTAACAAGTGTATGTTTGTCTTTCTTTTGTTCATCACCTTGTCTCTAACCTTACCAAGGTAAAAAGTGAAGATGGCTGACTACTTGTAGGTTGATCTGGTGTTATGATTGAGTTGGGCATGTGCAACGAGGTCAAGGGAATTAAATATCTTCGCAAAAGAATGATTAAAATGATGGTCATGGACTCAATAGCCATGGAAGTACCTGATCTATCTTCATCAAAATTTTCCTTTTCTCCATCTTATCTTCCTAGGGCCAAAGTCTATATTTTTCATACTATTATCTAATCTAATTAAATTAAAATTTAAAAAATCATTTATAAGCATTGTACTCTGTTAAATTTTGTGAGAATATAAAAGTCTAGATTCCTGTTTCTAATACTTGTACTACATATTAGGGAGTGCACACATACACACACCATTCACCCATTCATTTATTAAACTCTTAAAAGCAAGACAAGGCAAAATATAAGACCTCAAGTGAATTTTACAAATGGCAAGTGCAATGGGATTTGAGAGGAAGTAGAAGGCAATCTGTGCTATTCAGCTAATGTGTAGTGATTAGAGGAAATTCCCCAGGGGTCTTTTCTCTCATTTAATCTGTTAGCATTAGAGAAGGCAACAGGCTTACTTGATGTGAATGATGAGGGATCTTTTTACCAGTTCTGTGACCCTGAGCAAATCATTTAACCCCTTTCAGCATCATCTTTTTCATTTTAATTTTCTTATAATTTGAGTCCCTACTTCTTTTCAGGGTTGTTAGAGAAAATCAAAATATTAATGGAAAACAAAGGATGTTAAAGTACCTTCCAAACTGGAAAAGACCAAAGAAAAGTAGGCAATGATAATGATCATTAATGGTGGTCTTTGGCAGACAGAGAGCTACCTTTGCTTCCTTGGTTTTTGTTTTGTTTTGCCTTTTATTTATTTATTTATTTTGGGTCAAAAATCTAAATATCTAATGATGGAAATTATAGAAGCTACAAAAGGAATAATGACAAAACTATGAAAAAGAAATTGTTATACAAGTCATAGCATGCACACCTCTGATGGTCCTTTCTATTGTCTCCACTTTGGAGCAGCCCATTGTGCAATTACATAAAATTTTAGAAAGCGGTTATTCAGCTACATTTTACTCACAGACATGAATATGGTATTAAGAAACAAATATATAATAAAAGTGGCCATTTATGTTTGGGACCAAAGAAAAATTTCATTCAAATGAAGTTGTTTGTGTGGTTCTGCTTTTGAAACCTTGGAAATTAATTTCTTCATATTATAACCTGAGTGAATTGGGTACAAGTCCCAATACCAACAAGGATCCCAACCCACGTGCACATTTAATACAAAGCAGTAATAAGGGCAATAGGGGAAGTCTTGACTATGGGGTCCTTAAAGACTGTGTCCTGGCTCTCTCTGTCACTCTTTTACTTAGGTTAAGATAATTTCTTTAAGTCTTATTCCTTTTTTCTGAATTGGATGTTTCAATATTTCTCTTGCTTTCTTCTTTTCTTGTCCTTCTTGTTCACTCCTGTTCATCTCATAATATAGGGTAATTGTAAAGCTCTTTTAAACATCCCCCTTTTAGAGCCTTTATTAAAGCTATATTTAATAGCAGGAGGGTTTTCCAGGCAGTCTTCCTGCCATCTAAGAACCAGTATGGGCTATTCTTAGGGGGTGTGAGGGAGGGCAGTGCTGCATATTGTTAGTAAGGTACAGAAGAAAAATTCATGTCCTAGACACAGAAGTACACACATGAGTTCTGGTTTCTTAGGAATTTCAGAACAACAAAAAACCTCAGAAAGTCGAGGCTATTAATCATTGCAAGTCAGTGTAGGCTTCAGTTTTCTCTGTTGCTAGAGGTAACCAAGCAGGCTCATATTGCATATCCATTTATTACTTTCTAGCCTGATACAATTTCTCAGTGGCTTCAGTGTGTAGCAATATGTTTTAGCTCATTTATCATTCCTTAAAATTCCTTAGAAAATAAAGATGTGCAATTGAAATGACCAGAATAAAAATCAGCCAGCATTCAAAGCTGCAAACAACAGAGCCCACATTGTCTAGTTTCAGCAGCAAAGGAATGTATTAAGTTGTTGGGCACCTTATCAAGTCTCTGAGAGAGCTTTCTAATCAGGTTTACAGGTCTACATGACCTGTAATAATTAGGCTACTGGGCTTTCCAGTGAAGACTCTACTCCTCTGGCTTCTGGGTAGAAGAATGGAAGTTTGCACTTTTGCACTGTCAACAGTGAATATGAGGTTCAACTTCTAGGACCTCCACCCTAGCCACCTTTGAAATATGAATGTCTTTAAAAACAAAACAAAACAAAACAAAACAAAAAAAACTTTATTTCTATTTCTTTACTTTTTAGAAAACCTTTAAAAACAAAACAAAACAAGCAAACCTTTAAAAACAAAACAAAACAAGCAAACCTTTAAAAACAAAACAAAACAAGCAAAAAAACACTTTATTTCTATTTCTTTACTTTTTAGAAAACCTTTTATATTTTGCAATAACTATAGATTCCCAGCAAGTGGCAGAAATAACTCATACTCTTCACCCAGTTTCTCTTAATAGTTACATTCTATATAACTGTAGCACAAATTCAAAACAAGAAAATTAACTTGGGTACAATCCATAGACCTTATTTCAGATTCAGACTTCACCACTTTTACATATACTCATTTGTGTGTATGTGCACACGTGTCTGTGTATGCAGGTCTATGCAAATATATAGATTCATGTAACTAACACCATAATCAAGATACAAAACTGGTCCCTTGCCAGAAAGATCTCCATTATGCTACCCTTTTATAATTCTGCCTATTTCCTTCTGTCCCCAGCTCCTGACGACCACTAATCTACCTCCATCTCTATACTTTTGTCATTTCTTGAATCATATGGAATCACATATGATTTTTGAAATTGTTTTTTTTTTCACTCAGCATATTGCCCTTCAGATCCATCCAGGTTACTATGTGTATTAATAGTTCTTTTTTGTTGTTTAGTAGTATTCCAAGGTAAGGATATACCATAGTTTGTTTAACAGTTCACTCATTGAAGGAAATTCTGGTTGTTTCTAGTTTTTGGACTGTTACAAATAAGGTTGATATGAATATTCATATGCAAGTTCCCTGGTCAACTTTTGAACCAATTTCTTCCCCAAGCAAGTTTTTTGGCCTGAGTAATAGAACCCAGGATAGGATTTGTGCCCAAGCCTAAAAGATCTCCTTTTATCTTCACTAGCCCCTCCAGGTCATTTTCAATATAATTCTGAACATATACAAAGTAGACAGAAATTAATAATGAACAACCATGTCTCTCACTGAATTCTAACAATTATCGTCCTTCTATAATTTTTTTCATCCATACCTCCACCTACTTTCTCTACTAACACTTGAGTATTTTTAAGCAAATCCCAGACAGTATAATTTTATCTGTGAATATTTCACTGTGTAGCTCTAAAAATTAAGAACTGAAAAAAAAAAAAAAGAAAACATAACGTTTTAGCTATCATCCCAATGTCACACTTTAAGTTCCTCCAGAAGCTGATATTGAAACAAAGACTTGAGTGTAAATAGTCTATGTGAGAAGGGGAGACACCATTAGGGAAATGGGAGAATTGAGACAGAAAAGGGAAGGTTGTAAGTTAGACATTGTGGAAGGCTGCTATTGCAAGCATTAACTCTTTAACAATTGTAGACAGCCACAAGAGTAGGCAAAGAGAATTTAGGCAGGCAGAGAAAGACCTTAGGCAAAGAAAAGCAGGTGCTAGCAACTGAATTCTGGGCAACATGCACTGAACTGGGAAAGATAGGGACTATGAGACATGGGGACTGACAGCATCTCCTACGCAGGCCTAAAAACAACAAGTAATTAGTGTTCAAATTTCCCCTAGTGTGTCATAATTTTTTTCCAGTTTATGTGGCCAAATAATGATCAAAATAAAGCTCATAAATTGTAATTGATTTGTATGTTTTTTAAATCTCTTTTTCTTCCAACTTTTTATTTTGAAAATTTTTAACATACAAAAGTAGAATAATTTACTGTGAACAACAATATATCCACTAAGATTATACCATTAACATTTTTAGTATATTTGGTTTATTATATATCATCTATTGATCACTTTACCCACTTCGTAGTAAAACGAAGATATCAATGTACTCCTAAACACTTCAGTATAAAAATCATTCCTAAAGTTCATATTGTTTATAGTTTCTTTTTCTTTTGAGGTAAAATTTACATATAATGAAATGCACAAATTTTAAGTGTATTTTGTTGAGTTTTGACTATATGCTTATATAACTCATACCCTTATCCAGATATGGACTATTCCCACCACTTCAGAAAGTTCCTGTATACTCTTTCTCCGTCGGTCTCTCTCCCCAATTCCTCAAGCGTAACCACTGTTCTAATTTTTTTAACCTTATGTTGTTTATAATATTCTCTTAATTTTCCTTCTAATGTCTGTAGGATCTGTAGTAAAACTGCTCTTTTATTCCTGATATTGGTAATTGGTGTTCTTGTGGAGAGACAATTACCTATGGGCCTCTTCACATTTCTGCTCATCTTGTAGCAGAGGCACAGACAGCCTTTGTCTGGACTATCTTTTCAAGGATGTTGGTACAGCAAATAGCCTTGGTAAATAGTGATGGTGGCTCCCTCCAGAGCAGAGGACAAGTTTGTTTCTCGTTCAGTATAATAAAGACAATTTCTACCTGAAGGGTAAAAGTCAGGTAGGTTTGTTTAAAGCCTCTTATAAAATGTTAAGTTTCCCTAAGTTTAAGGTTCCTTAGCTGGGATGCCAATCTACTACATTTACAACATCTACCCAGGCCACTCTGCGTCATTCCTGGGGACTTCAGAGGCAAAAGAAAGTGATGTAAACATAAAGCTCATCCTGCTTCCTGTGCCATGAATAGTAAAGTCCGGTCTCTCATCCAGGAGTCTCATTTAGTCTGCTAGCACTCATGAAACTATAGCTGGTAATTGGTTATCTTTGCAAGTATGGTACAATCGCAAACCTTAGAAATTCTTCACAGTTCTCAATTTTTATTTTTTTCTTGATAACTAACTATAGAAAATAGTTTATCAATATTGTCAATTATTTCAAAGAACAATTTTCAGCTTTGCTAATTCTCTCTATTGTTTTTCTGTATTTAATTTAATTCCTGCCCTTATCTTTATTATTTTCTTCCTTCTGCCTACTTTGGATTTCCTTTGCTCTTCTTTTTCTAGCTTCTTAATGTGGAAACCTTAGGACATTGATTTTAGATCTCTCTTCTTTACTAATATAAGTATTTAAAACTATACATTTCTGTATACAAACTCTGCTTTAGCTGCATCATAAAATTTTGATATGTTGTATTTTTATTTGCATTTAACATGAAATACTATCTAACTTTCTTTGTGATTTCTTCTTTGACCCATGGATTATTTTAAATATCTTGTTTATTTTACAAATATTTGGAGTTTTCCTAGATCTTATTTTTATTGATTTCTAGTATAGTTCCTTGTGATCAAAGGACATAATCTGTATGCTTCTGATCTTTTTAAATTTATTGATTTGTTTTAAAATCCAGTATATGGTCTGGCTTGCTGAATGGACCATGTGCACTTGAAAAGAATTTGTCTTCTGCAGTCATTGGATGTGGGGACCTATAAACATCAGTGAAATTGTGTTATTCAGGGTTCTCTAAAACAGAACTAGGAGAATATATACATATATATGTACACATACATACATATATGTACACACATATGTACACATATATGTATACACATATGTACATATGTACAAAAAGAGATTAAAAATAAGACATTGGCTCATGTGATTATGGAAGCTGATACATCCTAATATCTGCAACTGGTAATCTGGAGACCTAGGAGAGCCAATGGTGTTCCAGTCCTAATCTGGAGGCCTAAGAACCAGAAGAGCAGAAGAGCAGATGGTGTGAGTTCCAGATATGAAATGTGGCAGGCTTGAGACCCATGAAGAGCTGATGTTCCAGTTCAAATTCAAAAGCAGGAAATAATTGATGTCTCAGCTCTAAAGCAGTCAGACAAGAGGAGCTTCCTCTTACTCAGCCTTTTTGTTCCATTCAAAACTTCAAAGGATTAGATGAGGTCCAGCAACATCAGGCAGGGCAATCTGCCTTACTCAGTCTGTTGTTCCAAATGTCAGTTTCTCCCAGAAACACCCTCACAGAGTCACCCAGAATAATGTTTGACCAAATGTTTGGGCACCTGATGGCCTAGTCAAGTTGATACATAAAATTAACCATCACAGAAGTCAAAGTGGTTCTAATTACCACCTCGTATTGTCCAAATTACCTACATATTTCCTAATTTATTTTTAATTGTTCTATTCAGTGCTGAGAGGTGGGTGTTAAAAATCTGCTATGATTATGGAATTGTCTATTTCTTTCTTCTTTTAGTTCTATAAATTTTTGCTTCATGTGTTTTAAAGTTCTATTATCTGAAACATACATATTTATAATTAGGCATATACAAATTATTTCTTCCTGATGAACTGAACCTTTATCATTATTAAATATCCCTTTTTATCTTTGGTGGTACTTTTTGTCTCAAAGTCTATTTTTCTATAATAGCCAGCTTATGATGTATCTTTTTCCATCCATTTACTTTCAATCTATTTGCCTTTTTATATTTAAAGTGAGTCTCTTTTAGACAATATATTATCGGGTCTTCTTTTTAAAATTTCATTCTGACAATTTCTGCCTTTCAATTGGAATGTTTAGTACTTAATCATTTAATGTAATTATTGATAGGGCTATATTTCTGCAATTTTATTATTTGTTTTTTATTTGTTCCATCAGATTTTTGTTACACTGTTTCTGTTTTCTTGCCTCTCTTGGGATATTTGAATCTTTTTTATAATTCTGTTTTAATTTATGTATGGCTTTTTAGCTATACCTCTATTATTATTTTTTTTAACCAGCAGCTTTAGGGATCACAATATGCATTACTAGCTTTTCATAGTGTACTTGAGTTAATATTGTCCCAATTCACATAAAATATAGAAACCTTGGCTTTGTATAGCTCCATTTAACTACTCTAATCTGTCTGTTAGACTACAATTGTCATTTGTGTTATGTCTACCTCCATTATAAACACATAGGCAATATCATAGTTTTTGATTTGAAGTCATGTATTTAAAGATACTGATAGGAAAACAAACTTTTATATGAAGTGATTGTCATTATTTACATTAGTTATGTTTTATAAATTCACCACAAACATCCAATTAATGAGTACTGAACCTCACTCTCAGGGCAAATGCAAGGTTAGCTTCCTGGGGGCCTCTGGTCACAATATTACCAATTGATCAACTTGTTTTATATGCCTTTCTGTTTAATTACACTTTATTTAATATATATTGTTGATTCATTAACAATGAACTGATGGCCAACAGCCATACAATTCATGCCTGAACAAAGCTTACCTAATGAGTATTTTCTCCATAAAGCACTTTATAGCTTTCTTAGGCTCAGAAACACTAGACAGCACTTCAGCATTACATTTGAGGGCCATTTGAGAGAGCAAAATCATCAAGAAAAAGCACAAAAATGCAAAAAGTGTGGCACTAGATTGATTATGAAGATACTTGTTTCAATTATGGGAGCTAAAACAAGAAGGCAGAGCTTTGCCTTGTTGGAACTCAGCTGGATTGGTGCTGGGAAACTGCACTGGGCGACTCAAAATTTTCACTGTTCTGCACATGTTCTTGAATGACCATGAAAGAACTGAGTGTTGATTTTGGGGTTACCAATAAATTTTCATGAGTAGATGAATTCACAAATACGGAATCTGTGAATAATGAGGATTGACTATATTACTTTGAATGTTTTCCATTTCTCATGTTCTTCTTTCCTTCCTAAAAATTTGAGTTTCTATTTGGCAGCATTCCCTTCAGGCTAAAGAACTTTCTTTAGCATTTCTTGGGGGGTGGTTCTGATGGTGATGCTAATTCTCTCAGTTTTCATTTCTCTGAAAATATCTTTATTTTGCCCTCATTATTGAGGAACATTTTCTGGATTGACAGTTTCTTTCTTCAGCTCTTTAAAAATATTGATATACTGTCATCTTCATAGTTTCTGATGTGAAATCCATTGTGATTCAAATCGTTATTTTTTTAATGAATATTCCATTTTTCTTTAGACTATTTCACATATTTCTTTTATCTTTGCTTTTCAGCAATTTGACCATGATATTTCTAGGCATAGTTATCTTTGTATTTATCCTGCCTATATTTGCTGAGCTTCTTGGGTATGTAATTTTATGTCAAAGTGTTGACTTTCTTCAAATATTTTTTGTGATCATCTGTGTATTTGAGATTAATTTTTTAAATTGTTTATGGAGGAGGCTGTTTGTTGTACACGCTCCCTGAGGGGAGGAGTCTGTTGTCACTATCTGACTACCTGTCATTCTTTAGAGGTGTGGGGAAGGGTGGGGCTTGCTGC
Organism: Pteropus vampyrus; assembly: GCF_000151845.1. NCBI lineage: Eukaryota > Metazoa > Chordata > Mammalia > Chiroptera > Pteropodidae > Pteropus > Pteropus vampyrus. The sequence continues at coordinate 2,788,363 of NW_011888883.1, forward strand.
TGAACGGGAAGAGCTACTAGCTAGTGTTCTGAGTATGTTTCCTGATTATTCCAGGTGTCAACAACGACATCTATATTCTATCTAGAGACAGATACCTCTGTTGCTGCCATTGGATGGAGGATGAGGAAGGTTACACTAGCTCACCGCTCCTGCTGTGATGCTCTAATTAATTTTTTTTTAAATTATTATTATTTATGCCTACAGTACCTGGTCTTCCCAGGTGGTCACCCATCCGAGTACTAACCGGGCCCGAACCTGCTTAGCTTCCAAGTTCAGACATTAGGTTTGTTCAGGGTGGCATGGCCATAGACCATGAACTGTAGCTCCACTGGGGCACAAACCCAGGACCTTCTGCGTATAAAGTAGACGTGCTAACTGCTACACTATGGAACCACGTCCACTAATTAATTTCTATATGGTCTAGTCTGGACTTCCTGCTTCTTTTAGCCACCTCTAGATGTGAAACACTTTTGGTGTTGCTACTACCTTTCATAGCAATCCTGTCTTCTTTTGTTTGGAACTGTTAATCCTTTCTTCTGTCCAATCCATCCTATCCATCTTTCAGGAAATCCTCGTAAATTCTGGACATTCAATATCTTAAACTTCTTGTTTTCTAATGCACTTGTGAATTTAATTGTTTTGAATATCTTTTCTGCCAGGGATTTTGGCATAAAGAGAAAGCTGCAGTATGTGCTCAGTCTGTCATTTTAAATCAAACTTTTTTATTTTTTAAGCAAACAGTGGTGATAACAGCCTGTTTAATTATGCAGTTAAGTGTGGGAGTTCAGAACTAGTTACTCCAAGATGTGCCTCTGTGGTATGTGAACTGTTTTGCCCTAAAGGCAATGTTAGCTGTTTAGCTGCAGGCTCAAGAGAAACATCTGCCCCTCCCTTACCTACCTAGAAAAATCTGAATTAGGGGCCTGGCCCATAGTAAGAGATTATCAGAGCTAATCTCTTTTGACCTATCTATAGGGCAGGACAAACTTCTGTTTACTAAACACCTGCTCTTCTTATCATCCTGCATGACCCTTTGAAGCCCCCAAGGCACCTTACCTCATCCCTAGCTCAGATGTCTCATGTACCCACTTTCCCTTTCTGTCTCTGAAACTCTCATGCATGTGGGGGTCTCTGACTCTCTTATGTATTCAGAGTTCCTACATATATATTATTCTTATTTTCTTATATATATTATATATTAAATTGGCTATTCTTGTGCTGGCTGGAAAATTACTGCTTGGCTATTGCCCATGGGAACATAAGCTATCACCCATGGGAACATAACATTCTAACAATAAGCTTTCTGCTTCTGTACCCCGCTTGCACACCTGACCAGTGGAGTGACAAGTAGTGAATAGGAGAAAAATAGACCTTTGTGTTTAAGACAGAATGAGGAATGGGATTTAGGGCTTAAAAACCCTGTACCTCTACATTTCGGGGCTGCTTAATTTGGGGTCTGCGTACCCCTGGCAGACCCCGCTGGCTGAATAAAGAGCGTGTTTCCTATAACTCACTGATTTCTGGTGGTCCATGTGTCTTTCGGGGGCTGGCGGCCACATCATTTGGAGGCCCCAGCGAGATCTCAGGGAGTGGCCCTGGGATCTAAGACCTGACGGGCCTCTGAAGCGGTTGCTATCCTTGTTACGGATTCAAAGGGGTAGCCAACCTGAGACGTTCCACAGCCCTTGAATGCTGTGATGGGTCAGTATGATCGTCAAGGACGC
>NW_011888883.1:2791873-2794298 GCF_000151845.1 Pteropus vampyrus
AATAACTTTGCTAACGACAATACACAAGGTCTTAAATAAGACCACCCAGACATAGGACAAGATTGCTGGTTGTGCCTAAACCCAAAAACCCCCTTACTATGTCGGGGTAGGAACTCCCTTAAACTTTACTGAGCTCAGCAGGCTAGAACTTCAAGTCGATTCACTAGCAGAAGTAGTCCTCCAAAATAGAAGAGGTTTAGATTTATTTTTCTGAGAACAAGATGGATTATGTATGGCTCTAGGTGAAACCTGTTGCTTCTATGCTAATAACTCTGGAGTAATTAGAGAGAACTTACGACTAGTAGAGAGAAATTTAGATGCCAGGGAAGAACAAAGACTAGAATTAGATAACTGGTTTCATAGGATGTTCAGTTGGTCACCATGGCTAACAACCCTTCTATCTGCTATAGCCGGACCTTTAATCCTCCTCCTCTTCTTGTTAACTTTTGGCCCATGTTTCCTCGATTTCTTGTTTGCATATATAAGGAAGAGAATTAATTCTATTAAACCTTTAGTATTACAAAATAGAGGTTATGAACAAATTCCACATGAAGAATCAAGGATTTGATTTTCTGCTAAGGCCAGTGGGGAATGCGCTGGCTGGAAAATTATTGCTTGGCTATCGCCCATGGGAACATAGGCTATCGCCCATGAGAACATAACATTCTAACAATAAGCTTTCTGCTTCTGTACCCCCGCTTGCACACCTGACCCGTGGGGTGACAGGTAGTGAATAGGAGAAAAATAGACCTTTGTGTTTAAGACAGAATGAGGAATGGGATTTAGGGCTTAAAAACTCTGTACCTCTACATTTCGGGGCTGCTTAATTTGGGGTCTGCGTACCCCTGGCAGACCCAGCTGGCTGAATAAAGAGCGTGTTTCCTATAACTCACTGATTTCTGGTGGTCCGTGTGTCTTTCGGGGGCTGGCAGCTACAACACCAAACACCTGTAGTAAGGACTGGGGATCCAGTGTGAACAAAAACACATATAGATCCAGATAATTCCAAACATAAGACTATATTGCAACTTTTACAAGTACTATGAATAAATTAATAAATTAACAAGTACTGCAATAAATCAATCTGACTTCCCAAAAGAAGTGACACTTGAACTAAGATCTGAAGAATGAATAGGAGATAACTAGATGAAGCAGGAAAAAAAAAGAACATTCCATGAAAAGGGATGTGTATTTGCTCCCTATTTCTCAGAAAAATTAGGTGCTTTCAAAGATACTGGTTATTTGTGGAACAGAATATTGCAATGATCAGGAAACAGTACAAATAAAATACAATTAAATGAAAAATGCATTGTAGACGTAGTTAGGGAAGAGATGAAAATTAACCATTTTGTTTGGCTTTTTAAAAATTTTTGTTTGTATTTTATACATAGAAGAAAGAAATATACCAATAACAATGATTATCTCTGTGTGGAATTATGGGTGATTCTTAATTTCTATCATTCTGAATTTTGTAATTTATTTTTCTTTACAATGATTAAATGTTATTTGATAGATTTAAAAAAATCAAAGTTTGGAAAAATAATTGACTGGATTTTTTAAAGAAGACTTAAAAGAAGAAATAAATCTAGAGATGGCTTTAGAAGATTGCAACAATTTTGTTGGGGAGAAGTAGGAGAAGAATAGGCCAGGCATCAGGAATGGAGTTAGAAATGAAGCCAGAATAGAGCATTGCAGAAATGTTTTTAAGCCACGTAACATTTTCAATAAACTCCCTAAATGCTATTTTTCCAAAATAAATTAATGGTACTATCCTTCATAGGCAAAACTTATTTTGCTGCATTCTTCCTTTGTAATGATTATCCTTCAAATCCTCAGTGGAGCCCACCTCCTCACCAAACTGTGAAGCTTTCTCTGATGCCCTTTCCTAACAGTTGTCCCCTCCTCTCTACTACTTCTTTAACTTATTCAGATTATTGTGATACACTATGTTGTTTTTAGATTTATTAGTTTTACATGTGGATGCAGTAAAAGCAAGGGCTCTGGAGGCAGACTGCCTGGATATAAAGTTCTACTCCTATTCTTTTTAGTTGTGAATGTTGTAGCCGCCAGCCCCCGATAGACACACGGACCACCAGAAACCAGTGAGTTATAGGAAACACACTCTTTATTCAGCCAGCTGGGTCTGCCAGGGGTACGCAGACCCCAAATTAAGCAGCCCTGAAATGTAGAGGTACAGAGTTTTTAAGCCCTAAACCCCATTCCTCATCCTGTCTGAACACAAAAGTCTATTTTTCTTCTATTTACTAACTGTCAACCCACAGGTCGGTTGTGCAAGCAGGAGTACAGAAGCAGAAAGCTTATTGTTAGAATGTTATGTTCCCATGGGTGATAACCTATGTTCCCATGGGCAATAGCCAAGCAGTAATTTTCCAGCCAGCACATGAAACCTCAGGAAGTTATAAAA
>NW_011888883.1:2794348-2794710 GCF_000151845.1 Pteropus vampyrus
CTTTAGGACACGCTCTTTGTTCCTGGTCCCGATGGGAATCTGGAATCTCCGAGGCCTCAGTGTCTGGATAAAAGGTACCTTCCTGTTTCTGTTGATCGGTCAGTGGGGGTCTGTGGAGAGACTGGACGCAGTCATACCTCCCGGACCATGGCCAGGCTGCGGGACGCTGCATCCTGTGCCCTGTTGTCGGGTTCTGTTTATTGTCTCTGGTCTTCTCTAGGTTGTAGGTGGCAGACTTCTCTGGGTCCAACTACACCCCAGTAATTATTCTTGTCTGAGTGTCTGATTGTTCTTGTCTGAGTGTCTGTTTTCTGTTTTCTGCGCAAGCGATAGGGGAAAGCCTGAGTTCACAGAAGATACCC
>NW_011888883.1:2794760-2895582 GCF_000151845.1 Pteropus vampyrus
TCTTAGATCCCAGGGCCACTCCCTGAGATCTCGCTGGGGCCTCCAAATGTTGTGGCCGCCAGCCCCCGAAAGACACATGGACCACCAGAAATCAGTGAGTTATAGGAAACACACTCTTTATTCAGCCAGCGGGGTCTGCCAGGGGTACGCAGACCCCAAATTAAGCAGCCCTGAAATGTAGAGGTACAGGGTTTTTAAGCCCTAAATCCCATTCCTCATTCTGTCTTAAACACAAAGGTCTATTTTTCTCCTATTCACTACCTGTCACCCCACTGGTCAGGTGTGCAAGCGGGGTACAGAAGCAGAAAGCTTATTGTTAGTATGTTATGTTCCCATGGGCGATAGCCAAGCAGTAATTTTCCAGCCAGCATACTGGTACTTGGCAATTGTTAAAATGAATGAATGACTGCTTGGAATAATTGTACCGTTAGGGATATACTTCATTTATAAAAAGTAACATTTATGATTTATGATATATTATTTTGTCCTTGGAACTCTGCTAAGTGATATATATATCTCTACAATTACATTTTCATGATCCTAAAATTCATTATTGCTCCTATTTTACAAATGAGGAAACCAAGGCTCAGAAAAGCTAATTAACTTGCCCAGATACAAGTAAGAGACAGATAAAAGATTTGAACTTAGGTCAATGCATATATCTTACATTATTAGCTTTACTTGCCATTTCTGGCCTCTTTGTTCTTTAATGTAAAAATCATTATATATAGTTTATTCTCAGAATCCCTCAAGTTTTACATTACAAACTGGTTTTTGTTACATGTCAAAGTAGGAAGTTGGGCACCTACAATAAGGGGCAAAGAGACAGAATGTTGCATTGGAAAGGGCAACAACAGGAGAGCTAGTTATTCTCCCTTTCCCCATTACTAACCAGCCATATGGCTTTGGGCTTCCACAGGGAAGGCTACAAAAAAGAGAGTAAACCTGAATGGGCTATCCTTAAGACATCTAGTCCTATTCCTTCGTTTTTTTAGATAAGAGACTAAGTGGTTTATGTAATTAACAACGTGGCAGACCTGTACAGCAAACTTCCAACTAGTGTTGTTGAGTCACACTGCCCCTCCTTAAACAAACATTTACTGAGTGCCTTACTGTCTGAGGCATTCTGCAGCAGTGTTTCCCATTAGGTACTGTAGTACGGATTATAAGCTACTATTTTTGGCTACTTTCTTTCCTCTCTAATTTTTTTTTTCACTCGACCGCTTTTAAAACGCTCCATTAGATGCAGAATTAAAGGGGAATAAAAGCATAGTGCAAGGCTGGCGTCGGAACCGAGGGGCACGACCCGGGTCAGCTGCTGTTTCCATAGCAGACCCTACAAAGGCAGTGACACCTTCTGACCAAGGGTGTGACTCTCAGATTATCTAAGTATATGACCGGGCCAGGGAGAGGCGAGGCTGTGCCTCTTAGAAACAACGCCTTTGGTTTTCCAGTGACCCTACTAGTGGGGCGACAGGAAGAAAACTCTACTGTGCAAGATTCCTACGCCTTTGGCTTCTGCTGTGTGGTGCCAACTGCCCCAGGCATTCCGCCAGATCTCTAGGGCTCTGTCTCTCCACCCGGGTTTATCCTGAATTCCAAGTCTCCGGCAACGTTTCTACCTGGGCGACAGCAGACCCGAAGGGGCATTTCATGAACGCTGTTGGCCTACAATACCCGACTCGCGCCGGTGGCCCCAAGGCCGGCAGGGTCACGCTCTTTTAGAAATCCAGGGAAAGGCCACAGCTTAGGTGTTGCCACGCGAGGTCTTCTGGAAAGGCAGCAGCCAATCCTCGTGAGGCATACACGAGCCTCAGCCAATCAACGTCCGTATTGTTCCTGTGTACCGCCCGCACCGGCCCTTTTTTCCTGCTTCCCCTGCCCTGTGCCTGTAATCGCGGCTGTAGCTGCTGCCGCGGCCAGACCTCACCGGAGTCTGGGGACCGGCCTTCCCTGGCGCTGTTCGGTTCCTCCTGTTGCCTTCATTGAGGATGAGTCCCTGCGCAGCTGTGTACCCACCCCGAGTAGACCGCTGGCGCACTTTCATCTAGCGACTGGTGAGGGAGGGCTCGACGTGGCCCTACCGTGCGGAGCGGGCTGAGAAGACGGCGTCTCTTTAGCCGGGGGTGATGGGACAGTATTCACTTTACAGACGGTGCGGGTGACCGTGGACTCTAGTAGCGGGGATGGACCGCGGGGAGGGGACCCAGCGGCGTCGAGGCTGCCTGGCTTCGCGCGAGGCGGCGCGGGGCGAGCAGAGTGTCCTGAGTCCCAGCATCCGCCTTCCCGCCTCCTCCCTAAGCGAATGAATGGTCTGTTCAGGCGACGTATAACGTTGCGGACCTGCCTGACACGCCCTCCGGCGCTGTTGCATTGCTAGTTGCATCTGATAGTTGTCTGGTCACTTCCTTCTAGCCATCAATTTAAAGCCATTCCTCGAGGCGTGTTTCTCCTTCGTGAGGTCACAGTTTTAGTCCGCTGTGGGGATACTGAAATTCAGTGTAATCGATTGTGTGAAAAGGCACCGGTTTTGGGGGGGGGGGGTGGTGAGGGGGGATGGGGGAGTGGAGGACACATATCCTTTGGAGAATATAGAAGCCTTTTGCTCTTGTAACATGCCAGGTTCTAAAAAAAGTTTTGCTTCAGCAGCGAAATAGTTAACCCTGGACATCCTCGCAGCGAAATAGTTAACCCTGGATATCCTCGACTCCTGTTTACCAGCGTAGTTCATAAAACTGTGTTAACCAGACAGGATATCTTTCAGGAAGCAGAGATTGATATAGCACTTTTTTTTTTTTTTAATGCCTCGAAGTACGGCATTTGAGAAATCGAAATTCATCAGAATACTGAAAGAATGTGACTTTTATGAGTGGTAGTGTGTCTGTGCCCATGATGTGTAAATTCACATCCTTGCATAGCCACTTCTTGATCTTTTCAGTCCTTTTTCTGTTTTGAAATCCTTGATATTTATTGGTTTTTAGAAACTGACATAAAGGTAGATGAGGACAGAAAGAGCTGTTTTTTTCCTAAATAAAATCATATTATAGATGTTTGCAGTAGCTTTAGTAAAAGCAGAGTTACTTCAAGAAATCTAAAAAATGGTTCTATTATTTAAATTAAAAAAAAATTGTATTGAGGGATTTTAGTATGCTACATTCCATGTAAGGAACTTATTGCATTTTTAACCCTCATGTTTTGAGACCATAAAGTTCAATAGGTCATAAGTGAATGTACCTATTACATAAAGAAGATCAGAATTACTTGGTTAATTATTATAAATGATGTCAAAGTTAGTTTCATTAATAGGGCAGTAATTCTTTGCCACATCTAGAGATGTGCTTGCCCCCTAAAATTTTGGGAATTCTTCTATTGCGAAAATAAGTTTTGCACTGATAAAAGTATTGACATTTGTATCTCTTGTACCCAGATTATAGTTGAGAAAACATTAGAGTGAAATACAATATTGATAAAGCTAAATTATTAATTACTTAAAATAGTAAGCATTTGTGTTTTAAAATTAATTTTCAAGGCTTACAGAAGGAATTTAAAATTTTTAAAATTCTTCCATTTTGAGTCACTAATTTGCAGTTTTGTAATAATTTAATGTAGATACAAACATATGCAACTCTTTAAAAAATCTACCTCCTGAATACATATTTTATGAGAAATATAAAGTATGACATTCTCTTCCCTTCCCTTAAGGAGCTTAAAATCTTTATGTGTAGGCAAAGTAGACACTTATGAGGCAGGTTATTATCATTTTTCAGATAGAGAAATTAAGGATTAGAGAAATTACTTGGCCAAGGTTTTAGATAGTAGGAACCCAGTTCTGTGACTACAAATAAGAGTAATTTTTTCTACTACACTATTCTACTTCTCATTGAAGATTTTTTAACTGCATTTAGAGAGAGCATTTTGGGTAGAGTAGATAGACTCTAGAGTACTCTTTTGTGTGTGATTTTGAATGGGTTACTTAAACTTTCACACCAATTTCCTCATTGTAAAATGAAGCTAATATATACAGGGGCAACAGTGAAGCTGAAAAGAGGATTAAATTAACCTACATTATATAAAACACTATGCTTGTTCATATGAAAGTTCAAAAGTTGGTAGATATGTTTGTACGCCATGGGCAAGTTGGGCGCCTTGTAAAGGTTTGTGTCAGAAGCATTCTAGGCAGCAAGGATTCTAATATAGTTTTGGCATTTTCTGACCTGTATACCAGTATGTCCTCCCCCCCCCCCACTTTCCTAACATTTATTAGTTGCTTACATATGGATGAATTATCTTATTTATTTTTCAGAACAACTCGGGAGATAAGTAGTTGTTATCCCCTTTTTACAAGTGAGAGAATTGAAGCTTAGGAAATTGTGATGTGCCCAGGGTCATTTAGCTAGTGGCCTACCTGGGTTTCTCTCAGGTGTTCTGAATTCAGAGTCTGAACTTTGCTACGTGGTTATCAGGCCTAACTGGTATCCTCTTCCTGAGATCACAGGGCTGCTAATCTTCGCACATGAAATACAGGCATGCCTTGTGTTATTGCATTTCACTTTATTGCACTTCACAGATGTTGTCTTTTTTACAAATTGGAGGCTAGACCCTCCACTAGCAAAAAGATTACAACTTGCTTTATTGCGGTGTTGTGAAACTGAACCTGCAGTATCTCTGAGAGATGTCTGTGTAGATATTAGTTAATTTTGGTTGAATATGTTAAAATAGCATCATCAAATTTAGGTTTTAGGACGACAACTGAACTCAACCAAGGATAAGTAAGATTGTGAGCCACTCTTGAGGGCTAAACCTACTAGCTAACACCTTTCTGGTAGATCAGTCTTTAAGGTTGAACAATTGCCTGTAGCCAACTCAGTTTCCCATCAACACTTCATACTCATCACATATGAAACAGAAATTTTCACCTTTTTTATTCATTCCTTTTTTTACATTTGTTTTTCTGATTTCCAAAATATTTACCCCTCACACTTCTTCCTGGTTGCTTTGTCTGTAATCAAGCCAGAAACCTGGGAGTCATCACCGCATTTGATCAATTCAAGATCCTAAATATGTCTCTGAAATGCTCACTTTCTTTAGCTCTAAAAAGGCACATAAGGCTGTCCATAATCTAGTCTATCCTTGTATGTATAGTAGGCCTCACTCATTTTTGTCCTCTGAATTACTTGGAATTTTCAGAATGGACCAAGATGTTTCTAGTGCTTTTTTATTTACTGTTCCTTCTATATCCAGTGCCTACTCACCCTGAATTTATCAGGCAAACATGTATTCATCTTAAGCCTTAGTTTATATATCTCTTGTGGGAAATTTCCCTAGATCCCTCTTGTCTATTCTCCATTCCTATCAGTCACTTGTTTACCATAGATTTATAGTCATGATATATTTTTATTACTTAAATAAAATCAGTCTCCTCTATCAAACTGCTACCCTTTGATGGTAGAGACTGTATAATACATAATAAATTTTGTTCAGTTGATGCAGTTGTTAAATGAGCTATACTTTCACTTAAGTATTGTCCATGAATCTATATTTTATCATTTTATCTAAAATATTTAAGTCCTATTTGTTTTTGTTTTTCCAGTACCTTGTGACTTAACTGTAGATGCACTGGAGAAGAGATGTAGTACTGTAGAAATAGCTTGGATTTTACTGTTAAACAGATCTGTGTTTGAGTTCTAACTTGTCTTTTACTGGTGGTATGATTTGAGTGGCTTACTTAACCTCTCTGTGATGTGAAATATCCAAAATGTATTAGATGCTAAATAAATATTTGTTTCCTTTGCTTTCAATAAGCATTTGTTAAATGCATAAATAACATTTACAGTAGGTATTGGAAATATGGGCCTGGAATTTAAATGGGAGGGCAGGAGACAAATTTGGGGATTATGAACATGTAGGTTGAAGTTAACAGGAGAGATTGAAATTATCCTGGGAGAATATGAAGTAGAGAGGAAAAGGAGAATGAAGATGGAATATTGAGAGAAGCCAAATATTTGAAGATCAGGGGAAAGAATAATACTTTTGGAAGAAGTGATAGGAGATCCCATGCTTAAAAGCTTCAGTGGCTCTCTAGCCTTTCAGCATCCCTTTCTAGATTCCTTAGGAGAATGTGATACTGATGACTCAAAAACAAGGAAGATAAGAACTGAAAGTATCCAAAAGTATTTGGCAATTCAGAGGTCATTGGTACCCTTAGTGTGTGTGGTTTTGTTGGAGGAGTTTGCATCAAAACCAAATAGTGGAAACAGTGAAGCTCAAACATGAACTTTGGGATTGAAATGTGTTACCTTTTCATTAATGAAGAAATAATAGTAATAAAAATTACTGTTTCTTGAATGTATGTTTGGTGCCAGACACCATGCTAAGCGGTTTTATTTATCATTACAGTAACTCTTTGAGGTTGGTGGTTATTGTCTCCATTTTCTGATGAGGAAATGAGGGCTTGGAGAGTTTATGTAATTTTTCGTTACATAATTGGTAACAGCTGGCATTGCTGTATTTGAATCCAAATATATAGGACTCTAAAAAATTAGCTCTTAGTCATTTCCATGTTAATATTCATAGTATTCTCTATGTGCTCCTCTCTGTATATATATGTTTTAGTTTGCTATCACTTTTATATTTTATATCCTTTTGTTTTCCCTTTAAATTATATTAGGGAAATCTTTTCTATTGTATCTTAATTCTTTCACGTAGGGTTTGAGTGATTCACCGTTAAATAGTTCCTTTCAGGTATTATGGAGACCTTGAAAATATAATGATGGCAAGCCTCAACAGAATGAAATTAACTACATTTGAATTTTACTATATATCATGTGTCCTAGTTTTAACATTTTAAACTACTTGAGACTTTGCTACCTTTTTCTTTATGTCATCTAACTACCAAACACTTTGTAGTTCAAATCAATACTTTAATGTGGGGGTAATTTTTATAAGGACAATATCAAATTATAAAACTTACAGACTGGTAGAAGTGGAACTGGAGCTAGAAAGGATGAAGAATCATATAGTTCTATGCTATCATTTCCAGATGGGGAAATCAGAATAGTTAAAAACTAGTTATATTTAGGACTTCTGAGTCTTGGGAGTGGACAGTGCAGCTTTGGAATGTTTTATGTCTGTACCTGGTGCACAGAAGTTTCCCCTATGCATATGTAAACTGATGTATGTCCCTCCAAATAGTCTTTTTATAACTTTTTCTCTATCATTTAAAATTTATATTTTAAAAATAAAGTGAAAAAAGTATTTTGAGGAGTATAAGAACAATAGTATGATATTTTGGAGAAAAGAATTTGTGTAGAATTTCTACTATAAAAGCTTTAAAAACTAGGCATTATGAATGAATTGACTAATTTAAAATCCAGAGGACAAAGAAGAAGATAATTAGGAGTTGATAATAAAAAGGTGATGAGAAATGCTTAGTGTAAAAGTAGTCCATTCTAGATATATAAAATTTCTAATATATTCGTGGTTAGTTTTCTAACGGGTAGTGAAGAAACTGAAGAATAGTAGTTTTATCAAATAGTTGACAAGTGATATTTCATTTCTCCAGATCTGAATGGGGCAAAGCAAATAGGGTAACATATTGGGAAAAAGGAAGCATGAGGCTCATATATGATGGTTGAGTTTTCTATACTTTCCAGTGGCCTCTTTAATCAATGTGTTAGCATTTATTTATATTTTTAGACATTTATTTTTGAATAGGTATATTCATGCACATGGTAAAGCATTCAACAAGGGTTCACAGTAAAAAGTACTGTTCACAGTAAAAAGTCTGCCTTCCATTCCTGTCTCCAACCATTGGTGCCCTTCCCCAGAGCAACCACCTTTAACCATTTTTTTTGGTGTATTCTAGACCTCTTTTCATGCATATTCCAGCATAAACATGTACATACATATACATTTTTTTTCACAAATAGTATTAGAAATGCATCTCATTTTAAAAGACATTTTATAATATATCTTGGAGATTATTTCATATCATATTATGTAGCTGGTTTATTTATACATGAAAAGATTCTTTTGTATGGGCATACCATAATTTCTTTTTAACTATTTAGGTTTTTTCCATTGTTTCTATTTCAAACAATGATGCAGTGAATGTTCTTGTACTTATGCCATTTCACACATGGATATATTTTTACAGGATAAATTCCTAGGGGTAAAATTTTTTGGGTCAGAAGGAATGTGTATTTTACATTTTGATACGTATTAGTAAATTACTCAACATAGAAGTGGTACTAATTTATGCTCTCACCAGCAATGCTGTAGAGTTCGTTCCTATTTCCTCACAGCTTCATCAGTGTGTAGTAATATCAACCTTTTTAATCTTTGCAATTCTGATAGCTAAAAATGATATCTCATAGTTGTAATTTGCATTTCTTTTGTGTGGGGTGAGCTTCTTTTCTAAAAAATCCATTTAAATTTCTTCTTTTTGGAGAAATGTCATATTCTTTGACTTTTGTTTTGTTGATCTCTTAATGATTTGTAGAGACTATAAGAGAAGATTTTTCTCAAAAATTTTTTCATGTAGGTTTTAAATTGATTGAATTAATCTTGTTTATAATTTTTGGATTTCAAATCATACTTAGTCCTTCTGTGCTTTGAGATTATAAAAAAGAGTCTCCTATGTTTTCATCTAGTGCTTTTAAGATGTCATTTTTTTCTATTTGTCTTTGAGCTGTCTAGAATTTATATTGGTTTAAAGTATAAAGTAAATATCTAAAGGTTTTTTTTTTTTTGTGTAAAGCTCTCCAGTTGTTTTGATACCTGTTCTTTAATTATCATCTCCTATGTTGAAGGACCTTTTAGGCAGAGAGAATCTTAGCACAGAGCAAGGACTTAGTAAAAATTAAATGATTAGAGTGTTGTTTATTGTGGTGCTTGGTGGTGGTGATGATATAGATTTAAGGGGTGAGGGTTTGGGATGAAATTCCTATAAAGATGGTAGATTTAAGTGTGTTTATAGCTTGTGGGGGACATAGCCAGTAGACTGTAAAAATACAGGAGAGAAGGAATGAAAGTTTTAGAAGAAAAGAGGTAGACTCCAGAGTATAGACACAGAGGTTAGCCTTAAACATGAGACTGGAAAAAAGGTGAGGATGACTGATGTAGATATAGAATACTACAGATGTGAAGGTAAAAGTTGATACTCTTTTTTTTTTTTTTTTAGTAGGAGTTGGGGGCACTTAAATATGAAAGTAGTTGTATTGTAAAGTACTTTAGGAGAGTGAGAGATTTTGTATTTTTACTTTGTCTTCCTTTCCCTTTCTCTTATAGGTCACCCTTGCAATTATGGATATTTAAACGGATCAGACAGTGTGGAGGGGGAGTTCCCCTCCTCACTCCCCCTTGGTGCTTGACTCCAGGAATAATTTATAAACTGCACAGGTTTTTTTTAAATCAAGAACTTGTATTTGATATAAACTTTATAGAGCTATTTATAATTTTTTGATTTAAGTGCCAAAAGAAATTGTACAAAGATTTATAGTTTTATACTCTTGCCATGAGGATTTAAATTATAATCCTAAACAGGCCATTTATTCTCTATTAACCTTTCTGAAAGCACTTTTGTGTCCTGGCTTTTTCATTTTTTAAAATTAGTCTTGTCTGACTATTCTGAAGAAGTAAACAGTACAAAAACATTTAGGATGAATTCTTCCATCCCTGACTGCACATCAAAGTGTCGATCCCTGAAGCATGCTTTGGATGTCCTTTCTGTAGTAACCAAGGGGAACGAAAACCAGATTAAAGCCTTTCTCTCCAGTCATTGTTATAATGCTGCAACTATCAAGGATGCCTTTGGCAGAAATGCCCTCCACCTTGTTTCCTCTTGTGGTCAGAAAGGAGTGTTAGAATGGCTTATTGAGAAAGGAGTGGATCCATTGGTGAAAGACAAGGAGTCAGGATGGACAGCTTTGCACAGAAGCATATTTTATGGACATATTGATTGTGTTTGGTCTCTATTGAAGGTAAGTGTCATTTGTTTATTTAAAAATATATGGTTTGGCATGTGTTTTTCTTTATTCCATACACCCCACTTAATTTCCTAAAAAGTTTTGAGTTCTTATTAATTGATAATTTTTATGGTTATAACTCATCTTTAGGATCAAATCTCATATATTTTTATTTAAACTTCTTATGATATAAAATTGTAAACATATACCAAAGTTTACAATATATGACTGTTGGCCAGTTTTGTCTCACTGACTTTCTCCATCCCATGTTACTTTGAAGTCTCAGGTGTTTTATCATTCAGTCAGTATTGTGTGTCTCTTTTAGTATTTTTCAGAAGTATGGTTTACTTTTGTATAAAACTATTTTAACTACTTTAAAAGGGCACTAGTTATTGAAATACATGACTTAGGGTCTGTGCTTTTGAATGGTTAATTTCTTGTTTGGCTGGGATAAAATGTTTATAATTCTTTAAAAATTATTAGAATCAGCTTAATCTATTTGAAATTTTCCCATCAAGTAGATTAAGTCTATATTTGTTGTACTGTATAGCTAAATAATGAAATATTTTGAGATATGCCCCAATGTCATTTTACTATTGAATGCAAAAACTCACTATCAGAAGTCATGAGTTTTAAACTGAACAATTTTCTTTTGTATTGGCATTTTGCCTTGTTTGTGGAGGACCCAGAGAAGAACAAAGCAGTTCTTGTCCTCAGGGAACTTGTTGTCACATTCAGGAGCTTATCTTTGGTTTATTCATCAATTTTTGACTTTTAAAAAAGTATTTACATAGTGGTCTTTATTTAGTGACATTAACTGATCAAAGTAATTTTCAGTCTATATTTATAGTAAAATATCCTTTTTTGGAGTTAGATTATCTAGGTCTAATTACTGAGTCATCTTGGAGAAGTTACTAAATCTTGAACCTCAAGTTCATCTATGAAAAGAGAACAGTAGTACCTTCCTCATTTTTTTTTCTCCAGGGAGTTTCAATGAGGAAAAAACTTTCCTTAAGTTTAATTATTGTTAATTCCTCTTATATCTAAAAGTTTTGGGTATTAGTTTAATTCCCTTATTATAATCTTTTATAGAGAAAGATAGGTGAGTGTTGGTTATTGTGGTGGTGGTGGTACAAATTTAAGGGATAAGAAATTTCTATGAAGATATTTTTCAGATATGATCTAACTGTGATTTATAAGAGGCCATAATTAATGCTATAAAAATTTTTAAGTAGAAAGGTGAGAACATTATCACATAAATAAAAATAATTATATTAATGCCAATAATATAATGGAATTCAAGGCAAAAAGATATGGAGCATAGGTGATCACATTATATTTATAAACAGTAAATCCTAGTTTAAGTATTATTCTGCCATTGCCTTGAAATCTTTGCAGCCCTTGCTTGGACATAGAATATTGCTTTTCACATACAAAAAAAGTGTATACATGTGTACATACACACTGACACAGACAGGTCCAAGAGCTGGAGCCTCATAGGCGACCAGACCTGCCTTACCAAGGAAAACTCTCACATCATGTTCATTCTGATTTTGAATGTTATTTATTTTATTTTTTTATGTTTTTTTGACCCTTTCTTATTCCACCAAGTATTGGATATTTGATTTTTCTTAGTTCTCTTCAGTGTGTAAGAAAAAATGTGTTCATAGATAATTGTTAGTAAATATTTTTTAATGTATTTATGAGCTTGATCTTCTGGCTTTTGATAAATACGAATAAGAAGTTATTCTGATCATGCACAAACGTTAAAATATATATCCAATTATATACATACATACTTTTTTCCTTTTTTTTATTAGCATGGAGTTAGCTTGTATATTCAAGATAAAGAAGGCTTGTCGGCTTTGGATCTTGTAATGAAAGATAGACCAGCTCATGTAGTATTCAAAAATACTGGTAAGAAAATTCCACATATATATTCCATTAGAGTACAGCTTTAGAAAATTTTAATGAAATTTTATTCTTATTAAAATATCTGAGAAAATTTATTTGCGTGTGGATATCTGCAAAGAACTTTAACTTTGATGTTTGTTGGTTGATAATTTTGGTTTCCCATTCACAACACTTCAATTTATTTTGCATTTTTCAGTTTTAATCTGTATATGTCTATTAGAGTAAAAACACGGCCTAAAGAAGGAAGGCAGTTAGAATTGTTAACTACTGTAAAGTCATTAATGTGCAACTAGAAAGTAACATCAGCATTTAAGGTAGAGGGAAAAAGGAAGTGATTCTTCTACCCACACATTCTTCTAGTTCTGCTTATCCCTCCAATTTATTTACCCTTTGAGCTCTGGAAATGGAAATTGGTGGAAAAAGAGAAGAGATTTAAATGGGAGTACTCTGTAGTTTGTATTTAAGTAGTGAGCAAGCTAAGTAAGGACTCATTCTTCATTTTATTCTACCTTGGACACAGTTTTGCAAGTTACAGTTATAATGGAATTATATGAGCCTTGGAAAATAAAAATGAAGATTTATATCATAAACTTAGCTTTGATTTTTATCCCAGTGTAATGGATACTCTAATCAGCAGTGTGATTTTTGCGTATGTTAAGAGCAAACTGTTGAAAGTTAACTCTTATGTAGAAACAGTAACATCACATTTGCTTCATTTAGAACCTTTATATATATATTAATAACATTTTAAATAACTATTATTTTCATGGAAACTAAGGGGATATGGTAGGTGGTATTTTACTTATTTGGCAGTTAAACTTGAACTGCCGAAGAAACAAGAAACAAATATTAGATTGCTTACATTGAGAGACAGGCCTGTGCTGATTTCGATTTTCTCATTTATAGTCCCAGAATTATATAAGGTTAATAGATTTATAATTTAAAAGAGAGCATTGGCAGCATCTTTCTAAATATGGTAGTTAAATTAGTTCCTGTAAAGACTGATGTTTGAGGTAAACTGATTAGTGGACTATATCTGTAATTGATCAAACTACACTGATGTTTGTTTTAAAATGTAAAAGAATGTAAACCTAATTTTTATTTTAGATCCTACAGATGTCTACACTTGGGGAGATAATACAAATTTTACCCTGGGTCATGGAAGCCAGAATAGCAAACATCATCCAGAGTTGGTGGATCTGTTCTCCAGGAGTGGAGTTTATATTAAGCAGGTATTTTGAAGTACAATCTATGTACTTTTAGAGATTAAAAAGAACTTCTGTATTTGATAGTTCATCTTTTCATTTGGATTATGCTAACTTTGTTGAAGATATAACAACATGTTCGAGTAAAGAAATCAGTCAACTTTATTAATTCTAGTTTAGATGCCTTAAATGTATTTAGACTGTGTGAAATACCATAAAACTGAGATGTGTCAAGCAGTGTTAGAAATTAGAAGGCATTATACAGATGTTAATTTAACTTTAAAAAAGTAGAGCTTCTTTGATTTTTCTAGCTTTTGTAACAAAAATTAAGAGTTCTTCTAGTTGTTTTTCAAGTGAATTCATTGTAGAAACTCAGTGTTGCTAGTTTTAGGTAAGTGAACCTGAGTACTTAAATATAAGTAATCATAAAATTAATTGATGTAATTGTAAAGGTTCTGTCATTATGCTGGATATCTTCCACTTCCTTGGATTTTACTACTGTTGATACACTCATCTTTCTTTATACCACTTTGTGTGTGTATATGTGTATATATGTGTGTGTGTAATTTATATCTTTAGTCTCAGCTTTTTTCTTGAGCTTTATTTCAGTTGTACTCTGGACATTCTTTCAAAGTATTTAAATTTAACAAGACCAAAGTGTTATTTTTGCTACTGACTTATTTTTTAAAGCCATAAATCTCAATTTCTCGATCCTGAGGATTATACTTTAGAACATGTCTATTGAGTTCATATCTGTCTGATTATTTTCTTGGTGTAATATCATTCCCTCTCTTTCCCAAAAATATTCTAATGATAACTTATGTGGACACCATATGAAGGCTCTGTAGAAGACTTTTTCACAACAAAAGTCATTACCTAATGCATCACAATTAGCAGTTTTTAAAAAAATGAAATAGAAGAGTTAAACTCTAGAGAATATTAAAATTTGAGAGGCCAGGAACAGGAGCCCCTATGGTAATGAAGAGTGACTAGAGAAGTAAGGGGTAGACTTGTGTCATGAAAGCTAGGATTCTGGTGAACCATCTACGTAGATATAGAAAGAACTTAGGACAATGAAGGAACTTAGATGGATAGGAGTCATAAGCCTAGTCTTAGAGTTTCTAGTGAATGTGAAGGAGATGAGCAGCATGGTAAGCAGTTAGAACAGGGGTGGCAAACGAGCTGCTCCCACCCTCAATTAGTCCAGAACATTTGGTAGACATTGCTAGTCAATTACAACATGTTCCCCAGCTCTCTCCCCTTCCCCCACTCTTCCCTCCCGCCTCGCGCGCGCGCGCGCGCGTGTGTGTGTGTGTGTGTGTGTGTGTGTGTGTGTATTTTAAACCTAGCCCGAACAGGTCTTCAGAATCCTCCTTAAAATGGTATTCTACCATCAGCAGCCACTAATGATTGATCAGAGTTGGGGTACTTCAGAAAGATATGTTTTTCTTTTTTTGAATTAGTGTATGGTATCAGAGTTTATGAACTAAGATCTTTTTCAAGAGCAGGGATTGTACACAAGAATGAAGGCATAATGGTGGCATTAGGAAACCAGAGGCTTATTGTACCTTCTGATCCCCAAGATATATGTGTTATAGAAAAACTGAGCACATTCCACTTGGTAGGGTTATGGATGAAACAGTACACCCAAAGAGAAAGCTACATTCAGGTAAGGCAAGAGTATTTTGTGAAGAGATTAAGGATGTAAGAGATTTTATTTACCACAGACGAAGAGTTGAAGCAAGCACTATGGGCATGTTTTAGAGGAAGGAAAACTGTAAATTTCAGTCAGAAAAGAGGAAACAAGTTTATGGGAACATTTACTGAGCGCCAGTTATATAGAGAGTCCCATTAGTCACTGATAAAATGCTGATTCTGTAGAATGGTACCAAATGAATTAACTACCATGGGATAGAGATTGTTAATATTAGCATAATATAGTCCTGAGAATTAAGATGAAAAGCCATGTTCAATTATTTCCTTAAAAAATTTAGAGGTTTTAAAGTCGAGGTCTTAAGTTCTGGTATTGGTTGTTTAATATAGTAGAAGTCAGAAATTGTAGAAAAGCATTCTAATATTGAATGTAAAATTGAACAAAATATGTTTCTGGTTTCATAACATGATTTTTTTCTTACAAAGTCTAACTATTATAAATTCAAATATAATTTTGTTTTCTTTTTAGACTTTTCCGGTATTTGTGAGATGATGACTTTTTTCATTACTTATGATGGGCACATGCATTTATAGAACTCGCCAAGTGGTTTAAGGATATGTATAAATAGAGTTTGCAGTCCGCTTATAATTTTTCTTATTTTCCAAAAGAATTTCACTTTCTGGAAAATAATTCTAGGATTTCTTTATTTCTCCATCATCTTTTTGTATCTTAAGTTAGAAATGTTTATAGGTGGCATGAGAAATATGTGTAAATAATTGTTAAAAATAAAAGAGGATTTTAAAATGCTATTAAGATAAAATAATACCCTGCATTATTAGATGCACTGAAAAATAGCCAAGTACAGCCTGAGGGTTAGATATGTAAGTACATGCATATTTGAAACTGCTCTTGGTTTCCAGTTCTTTTGCCGATGCAGTTCAACCATTTCAGTACCCTTGTCTTCTAGTAAGGATAAGTGAATATGTCTTTGTCAGAGGGTAAGGAGGGTATTGGGAAGGAGGCAGAGAAGGAAGGAAGCAGGGAAGAGAGAAAAACTTGAAAATAAATATGAAATTATTTAAAGGCATATAATGATATTAAAGATATATTAGACAGAATTAGAGGTATAAAAAGGACATTCTGTCTACCCTGCACTCCCCACGTATAGGTGATGTTCTTGTTTTTAAAAAATACTCTTAAGACATTTCCACTATTTAATAATATAGTCACTATTTGGTAATCTTTATGGTTCATATTGCACTTTGCTAAATTGTTACTGTTTGGGTGTTTGAAGTTGGAAAGCAACTGGCTACTTCTGAAGACGGAAGATTTGCATTTTCCTTTGTTTAGTTTCTTCCGTGGGTAACACTTGCTTAATTCCTCGTTTGTTTTTTTTTCCTGTATGACTGTTTTTAGACGTAATTTTAAAGTAAAACGTATATTTCTAATTTTTTATTACAGAAACCTTTAAATGTGTACAGAGAGAATAGTATAATGAATCCCACGTACCCATCATCCAGCTTAAACAATTAGCAATATTCTATTAATTTCTTTTTTTTAAATAAAATAAAGATATTTCATTCAGAGAATTTTAATAATATTCTCTTATTTTCCCATAGGTGGTGCTTTGTAAATTTCACTCAGTGTTTCTGTCTCAAAAAGGGCAGGTTTACACCTGCGGTCATGGTCCTGGAGGACGTTTAGGCCATGGAGATGAACAGACATGCTTGGTAATTGAAATGTCATTACACAGTTTAGGTAACTTCAGTAAAATTTTGATAAACTGGAAGCTTCAGTTAACTAAAAAAAGTTTTTAACCAGCATAAAGAGAACATAAAATGCCAGTTGATAATAGATTTTAAAAAATTGATAATCTCTCTGATATATCATGTTCAAATTAAGCATTTAGATACGCAAAATTATAAAGCATCAAAGAAAAATTATATTTTCCTTATAGCAAATATTGGGAAGGGACTACTGATGTATTTATCATTAATTTAACGGTGCTTTCAAAAGGAAAGAGAGAACTATGACAACAGCTTCCATTTTTTGAAAGTTTAATCTAGGCATTGTTCATAAAGACTGACAACAACCTGTGAGGTTATAGGTATTATCCTCATCTTATACACAATAACAATAGTAATGGTAATTATTTATTGATTGCTTTCTCTATGTCAGAGACTGTTATATTTTATAATTACCAACTCATCTACTTCTAACACCAGTCCTATTATATAAAATACTATTATTTTGTGTTCAGGTAAAGAAGACAAGAGATCGATTGAGATCAAATAGTTAGTAAATGCAGAATTAAGATTTGAACCCAGGACAGATGACTCCAAAGGAGGTCGTATGTTTGGTTACTCGTTAAAGGGATGCATTGTTTTCTGTATTTTTATTTGTTTCTTCAATACACCAATGAATACTTCAGCTGAAAAGCTCCCTTCATTCATTCCAAACAGATCTGTACTTGGTGTACGATAAGGGCTCCAAAATAATTTGTTAAATCAAATAATTTTATTGAAATGTCTTACTGGGGTTTTATATTTTCCTCATAAACCAGTGTCCATATCCTATTAAACTCATCTGCCCCTTGCTGAATTGTAGAGTTTACCTATGTAGAGTCATATCAGTCGTGTCATTTTGGCCATAGTATTATCAGATTTCTATTTGTATTTCTATGTAAAAGGTTAATATATTATACTAAAATTAATTTTATTTTGTAGGTCCCTAGGCTTGTGGAAGGACTGAGTGGTCATAATTGTTCCCAAGTGGCAGCTGCTGAGGATCACACTGTTGTATTAACTGAAGATGGATGTGTTTATACATTTGGTCTAAATATTTTTCATCAATTAGGAATTATTCCTCCACCTTCCAGTTGTAATGTGCCCAGACAGGTAAACTTCTCATTTTTAAACAATAAGGTAACTATTTGCTATAAAACCTATATGGACAAAAAGAATGAGTATATTGACAGAGTAATTTATTTTACTTACATTCAATGGTATATACTTTATTTTTCACAGGAAAAATTAAGCATAGTACAAATTAGTATTTGTTTGGAGTAAGAAAGAAAGCACTTGGGAAATTAGGTACCAAACTGCCTTAGATTAACTTTTAAGTACTCATAAACAGAAGAGGAATCCAGTATTTTGGATTTAAGACCTCCTTAAGAAAAAAATGTGATGTTTACAGATACAAAATGGGTTATGCAAGTGAGGCACCCAGAAACCTGAGCTTATTGGGTTCATTGTAAATATGCTTACGCACAGGAATCACACCTGGCAAGTTGATGTGAAGGGACATAGATCCAAAAGCCACTGTTCTTTGTTCTACTTTCCCTCTTCCATTTTCACAACCACCATCAGAAGGTACCCTTTTCTCAACTTCAGGACCTAGTACACAGAACTGGGACTGGTATTCTAATTTAATAGAGTCATTATCCATAACAAATGTGTTTTTAGCTCATAAAGTTTTGTATTTCTGTTATTAAATTTCTTCACTGGTTTAATCTTCCAGATTTAAAACTATTATTAGATATACATTTTGTTTGTTTTTGCCTTTTAGATATATATTTTTTTATTAATAAACTTTTAAATCCAATGATTTTCCTTCTCGAATAACTAATGAGTCAATAGGAATTACCAGAAAATAATTAGAAGTAGTCTCCAACCTGTGGTACTTTTTAGGAGATCCATTTTCTCTACTTGTAGAATTTATGGATATTTAATCATTTTGTAGAATTGTTTAGGAATGGTAAATTTTACTCCCATTTTTCTTATTATGTGGCTACCTCAGAGCATTGGGTTAATGTAGACATAACTAGTATTCTCTACTGGGGGCAGTTTTGCCCCCCCAGGAGCCATTTTGCCACGTCAGGAGACATATTTAGATGTCACAACTGTGGGCAGGGGTTGAAGCGGTGCTACTGACATCTAGTGGGTTGAGTCCAGAGATGCTGCTGTATCTCCTGCAATGCGCAAGACAATCCCCCAGAACAAAGAATCATTTGTCCCAAAATGCCATTAGAGCCACTGTTGAGAGACTCTGGATATGTCGAATTTAAAAGTACCATATTTTCTAATAAGAATGAGAATGCCTGTTTTGCATATTGCTTGTTAACAAAAGTTTAATGATTTGGTTTTTATACCATGTCAATTTTTTACATGTTAAAATCGTGTTCTAAGAGTTGGGGTGTCAGTATTAATGCTGAGATCTTTTAGTGACTCCTGCCATTAGCATTTGAGGGGGCACTGGTAGCAAGTATGCCATATATTTGTTACCCTGGTGTACTGGATCTTTGTAAAAATGTACTGATTCATACATAGTAAACTGCAGTCTTATTTATCTTTTCGAATAGATGCAGGCAAAATATCTGAAAGGAAGGACAATTATTGGAGTAGCAGCAGGCAAATTTCATACAGTGTTGTGGACTAGAGAAGCTGTTTACACTATGGGCCTAAATGGTGGACAACTGGGTAAGGAATCTTGGATGACCGTATCTGAAAAATAAATTGGATTCTTGAAATGGATATTTCGTAATTTGTTTATTTGTGTAATTTTTTAGGTTATTTATTAGATCCCAATGGAGAAAAGTGTGTAACTGCTCCTCGTCAAGTCTCCGCCCTTCATCATAAGGATGTCACTCTGTCTTTGGTTGCTGCAAGTGATGGGGCCACAGTCTGTGTTACTGCAAGGGGAGATATTTATTTACTTGCAGACTATCAGTGCAAGAAGATGGCTTCTAAGTATGTATTTCTATGAAAGAAATGTAACTTTAATAATAGTTCAACTCTTCCAGCATATAACAGCATTAGCTTTATGCTATGCTCTGAAATGCCAAATGGAGAAAATTGAATGGGGCCGGAGGGGGAGTCAGGAGTTTTTGCCTCCGATGATCTTAGTCTTTTGGCAAGAATCCAGTGAATATATGTAAAAGTTCTTTGTAAGTTGTAAAACAGTATTTCTGAATTATGATAACATATGGTTAGATATGACCTATAAGTTTCCTTTTTTTATGTTTTTGGTGAACAAAACTAGATTAATCATAATTTTTGCTTTGTGACATAATCATCATTGGTTCATGTGTAGTCTTTTTTTATATTGTACACTTATTTAAAAAAAAAACAATAATATGCCATAGACTGTCTATGCAGTCCAAGTGTTTATACCTAACTGGTATATTATTTATCTCTGTACTTGTATAGCCTGTTATCTGAAAGCATGTTATAGTAGCATGCAGTAAACTATTGGTTGGTAATCAGAAAGCCAGTTAAAGCAGAAATCATAAAACTAAAGTAGTTGGCATTCCCTGTCTTCCCTGCATAAACCATTACATTCATACTGTCACCTCTGATTTCATTTTGAATGATTTAAGGAGCAAGTGCTTAAAAAACAATCATGAAGTAAGTTAAGTGCAGAATC
This sequence comes from Pteropus vampyrus, assembly GCF_000151845.1. Lineage (NCBI taxonomy): Eukaryota > Metazoa > Chordata > Mammalia > Chiroptera > Pteropodidae > Pteropus > Pteropus vampyrus. The sequence goes on from NW_011888883.1 coordinate 2,814,923, forward strand.
ATCTATTTTTCATATATTTTCATTCTTTTATTCAGTCGATCCATATCTGATTTGATAGCAGTTTTTCATATATTTTTCATCTATTTTTCATATATTTTCATTCTTTCATTCAGTCGATCCATATCTGATTTGATAGCAGTTTTTTGTTGTTTATATTTATCATGGTTTTCAAAGTATTCAACTTTTATATAAAACATGCTTTTCAGACTAATATTTTATTGGTTTATATAATATTTCTTCATATTGTATAACTATAATGATAAATATAAATAGAAAAATAGATATTTGACTCTGGAAAAGTATAGCTCAATTAGTGAGACCTGTATTGTACAGGAATTCTAGAGAATAGCCATCTAACTTTGAAAGCAATTAGCATTGTAACTGAAATGGAACAAAATGAGGTTTTGCTAATGTAAATGAGATGGTAACTTCATAAATAGATATCAATCGTGAAGTTACAGCTCATGAGCTTAAAATGACTACCATCAATTTGTTATAACTTACTTTCTATGTACAACAATTGGAAGGTTATCAGTTGTAGGTCGTATTTCAGTTACAGAAACATGAAAATGTAAACATACATGTTTCTTAGAACTCACTAATTTTTTTCTGAGCATGAAATGATTTGTGGGATGTTAGGTTTTGTTTTCAGTTAACATTTATAAAACCTTCCCTGATAACATTTGCATAAATTTAAGATATATCCAAGTTTTCACTAAGGAAATTCTTTTGTTACAGATTTTATAACATAGTCATTTTGAAATGAAAAACATTTTTTTAATACAGGCATATCTTAAAGGGAGGACAGTCATTGGAATAGCAGCAGGCAGGTTTCACACAGTACTATAGACACATCACATATGCAGATCTAATGAAATATGCGGTTAGTGAATGAATTATTAAATTAACAATACTGATGATTTTCATGGTAGTTTATCAATTCATAGCTGAAATTAAGGATTTCTATTTTGAGGTTTAAAATTGTTCTTTTCTGTTAAAATGCAAATATACTTAGTAGTTTTTAATGTTATTTAATCTAGACTGCACACATGCATTAGCATGCATGTAGGTAGAGGCTTTTGGGAGTAAAGAACTTGCCATCGGAAGAAACAGCCATCATGTAGGGAAATATAGAAAGGAGAAACTAAGGATGCCAAAGGCTAAATTGTCTTGTCACTTTTCCCAATAATCAACCTAGGTTATTGTTTGAATAGTCATTTCTTTAAAAGTGAGCATGTGCATTTTAGAAAACAATTTAATCTAGAATTTTTTTTTCCACCCAGACAGCTAAACCTGAAAAAAGTTCTTGTATCTGGGGGGCGTATGGAATGCAGGGTTGATCCTGAACACTTGAAAGAAAATGGGGAAGAAAAAATCTGCATTCTTGCAATGGATGGAGCTGGAAGAGTGAGTATATTATTTATGCAAAAGTATAATAATCTTATTCTCACTTGATAGCTGTAGGGGACCTGATAATGTGAAAATGTATTTCTATGATAGTGATGATTTCTATTGACTTTGTTTTTAACTTATTTTTGACATCCAATATTAATTAGTGTGGAGTTGGTATTTCAAAGAAAGTATGATGACATTTAACTAATGTTTCATGGCACTACTTTGTTAAACTGTAGTTTATAATTTTATTTACTGTGCTTAAAATGGAAATAAATAAGGGATTTTGGTGGGTTATTTGATCTGTACATTGAATACTGATAAGTGATACTGAGTTGTATAGATATGAGATATGTAACTAATCTTTAAAAAAAGTAAAAGTGAAGTAGGCAATATGAAAAATTTGTTGCATAATTAGAAAAGAGAATTCCTCCCAGACTGAGTTTTAAACAAATGTACACATATATATATATGCAGGGATTATAACTATTATGTATAAAAGATAACCTATTTCTGAATTACTATATAAATAATATCTCTTTTCATTTACATAAATACTACAGAGTTTTAATTTTAGTTCCCTGTGCAAACATATCAGTATATTTCTTTAATAAAATTGTTAATTTAAAAATATATATTATATCTTAGTAACACTGAAAAAGTTTTACAGTGACAAGAAAAACACTGTTTTCTACTTTTTTCTTAACAAAATGAAAGCATACAAAAAAATAAGAATTTTTTTGAGGTTTATAAAGTGCTATAAAATTTGATGTTATAGAAATTGAAGATTTAAAATCATAAAGCTCTATGTACATTACAGACATAAATATATTGTAGTTGATCATTTTAATAGCAGGAACTATGTTTAATAATTAGAGCTCTAATCTGTACTAATGGAAGGAAGAAGAGGCATGGGATTACATAAAACTTAAGTATAAAAAACTTACATTTGACTTTGAGATGTGTTTAATTTATATTAATAGGGATCTACTTCTGGATGTTTACTTTCCATAAAATTAGAGTCAATATAAAAACCTAGCTGTGAAGAAATCAATCAATATAGTCTTTTTGTGTATATAACTTTTGAGTGACCTTGGCAAATACCATTTTGTGCTTTAATTTTCTTAATAATAAGGGGATTGAATTTTTAAAAATCAGCAGTATTAATTTTCAAATGAAATCTTATTTGGAATGCCAGTCTATAAAGCAAATAAAAGGGTTTCTGCTCTGGATAAAGTTGGATTGGGAAGCTGAGCACCCCTCTCTCGTCATTTTCTCTATCCTTGAGCAACAGCCCCTGAGCCATTTCATAGAAACACTAAGGTTTGCAGAACCACTAGGAAGTCATTGGACTCTGATGATTTTTCTGTCTCCAACATTTTGTTTTAATTAAAATTGAGTTATGCATACATCTTTTTTTTCTTGAGAGTGAAGGTTTGATTTTCATTGGATGATTTTCATTAATAGATGGTACTACAACAAGTCTGACATCTAAGTTTTTAGCTTTAAGATTTTTGTTTTTCTTTAACAATGCTGAAAATTGAGTGTCTTTGAAGCATACTTAATGCTTCATGTTTGCTTGATGTACTTTTTTGAAAGACACAGTTCTTTAAAACCATCTTGACTTTTATAGTGTTTCTTTTTCCCCTTTGGAAGAATGAACGTTGAAACATATTAATCAGAGCTTTTATTTTAGAAATATGATCTCTTCATTTCAAATTTTAATTATTTCAGTTTTTGGTTGTTTCGATGCTATATTGCTTGATATTCCAATGTAATTTGGTTTATTTTAGGTATTTTGCTGGCGATCAGTCAGTAGTTCTCTGAAGCAGTGTCGATGGGCTTATCCGCGCCAAGTCTTCATTTCTGATATTGCTTTAAATAGAAATGAAATTCTATTTGTCACACAGGATGGAGAAGGATTTAGAGGGAAATGGTTTGAAGAAAAAAGAAAGAGTTCTGAAAAGAAAGGTCAGTTCATATATGTAAATGGCACATAAAAGTTCTTTTTAGTTAACCTTTAATTTCACACGTTTATTATTAGGTTTAATTGACAAGTTATTAGTTTTTATCCTTATGTTTCTTTTGATTTAGGTTTGTGTATGTGTAGGTAAATGGAGAGAATTCTATCCATTTAAATCTGGAGTTTCCAACTTTTTATCTGTCTCAGTATATCCTGAGGTCTTGGTATATAGTCCCATCAGTAACAGCGGCTTACTATTGCTAATTGCTAGCTTTGGCTCTAGGGGCATAGAAGTATAAAGTTAAAAAAAAACAAAAATAAAACCTTTCCAGATGGTTGTGAACCATCTTTCAAGCTCCCTTTTTTCTCTTTCTAAACTGAGAATTTAGTAGCTTATGGCATATTTTAGTTTTGTTTTTTACATACTTCTGTATATAAAATTAAAGTTTGAAAAAGTATATCTCATGACTTAGGAAAATCATAGGAAGAATAAAGTTTTTATGTTCAGTGAGAATTTTAAAACATACAGTTTTTTAAACAGTTGATGAATAATTGGAGACAAATTTTATTCATTCCATGATGAATATAAAAATTAAGATGCTGCCATTGAAAATAGAAGTTATTCATCATGTAGTTCATTCTTAATTATCTGATTATAAATTTATAGATTACTTACACTGTTTTTAAATTCAGGTTAGTGACTTTTTACTTTCGTCCATAATTAATAATGTGTTGACTTTTATTCCAGAAAGCTAGAATTCATTTACCTCTTTACATCTTATTGCTCCTACCCTAGCCCATCATATGGATTACTGAAAAAAATAATTTTATTTCCACTTTTTTTTAAACATATTTTTAAATGATTATTAGAGTGAACTTTTACGATCCAATCCTAATCTTCCTGTGTTTAAAAACTCTTTAATGGTTTCTTCATTACCTAAATGTGGCCTGTAAGGCCCCTTCTCTGACCTTTTTTTTTTATGTTTCTGGACTGATCTGGAATTGCTCCCTTTTATTTACCACTCCCTAATTACTGACCTTCAGATTTTAAATCTTGTTCAGCTGTGATTAGTCCTAGGGCCTTTCCTAACTTTTCACATCTCAGCTTAATTTATACTTCATCAGAGACGTTTTCACTGATTCCTCAATCTAAACTGAGTTACTGTTTCACTTTTAATATTCCATTTGTATTTTCATGATACAACTTATTTTTCTTTATTTTTATGTTTATCTTTGTGATTAGTTTTTCAAGTGTTTGTCTACTATCAGACTATAAGTTGGCAAGGACCATGACTGTTCCATTATATCTTTAGCATTCAGCATTTTTCCTGCTACATAGTAGCCATTCATCGAGTCATTGGTTGAATGAACAAATCAGTTATTGTATGCTAAAATATAAAAAAACATTTATAATTACTCAGAAAATAATAAACTTTCTTCAGAATCATCCATAAAGGAATAATTTGGGATAATTTATTGATTTAATTTTTTAAATTAATTTATAGATTACTCAAGTCTATAAACATTTAAGGTATATTTACTTAGGTGCCAAATATAGTGCTAGGTTTTAATAACATGAAAAGATATAAGATGGACCCCTGTTCTGAGACACTGATAAATGTGTAGGGGCAGTTAGACATGTATATAAGTATTTACAGTTCATGGAGACAAATACTAATATGCACATAAGTTTTTTGGAAGTATAGAAATTGGAATAACTAAGTGTTAGGGAAGATTATTAGTAAAGCCATCTGAGACTGAATTAAGACTGAATTCGAGAGAGTAACCAGAATGCAAGTTCTACTTGTAAATGTTGGAAGTCCTTAGAACTGTGTCTTAGTCATATTTAGTGGTCTAAAACTGAATTCATGATCTCATGCATCACATCTGCTTTTCAGTGTTTTCGATGTAAGTAAATGGTTATTTTTGACACCCCATATTCCGTCACCCTCTACATCTAATGAGTTACCAGTTTTGACACTTTTGTCTCATATTTCTGAAATCTTTCCACTTTTCTTCAGGTTCGTTAATATAACTTCAGTCTACATTGTTTATTCTTTTTCTAGACTCTGAGCACAGTGTGGTCACTCAGATATTTGCTAAATAAATGAGAGGAAGCAAATAAGCAATCAGATTATGAAGATGCTGAGTTTGTATATTTTTAATGCAAGCTGAGTAATTTTAAAAGCTAGTTTAACACTAGATTTGCTTTTTAGAAAGATTACGGGTTGCATTGTGGAAGATGTGTTTGTTGAAAGAGATAAATTCATGGATAATGAAAATTAACTCACCATAATTTCATGTATAATACAGCCAATATATGGGCTACAAATTGTGTTGAAGAGAAAGAAGGTATAGTTTTTTAAAAGGACTTAATACATTCAAAAGATATTTTCATATTCTCCTAATTGTTTACCTGTTCCATTTACTTCTAAGTCATTTTAAATAGTTTCAATAAAGCCTTAATGGGAATTTATTTTTTTTCTTTTTTAACAGAGATTCTATCAAATCTTCATAATTCCTCATCAGATGTGTCTTGTGTCTCTGATATAAATAGTGTATATGAAAGAATTCGACTTGAGAAACTTACTTTTGCCCATAGAGCTGTTAGTGTCAGCACAGATCCAAGTGGATGTAACTTTGCAATCCTGCAGTCAGATCCTAAAACAAGGTACCACCTGTATTAATAATTTTCATTTTTAAAAGAAACGATCACTGGGTTTTCTTTTGTTTTCCGTAGCTCCTGGAGCAAATTTAATTGAAGAGCTGTTTTCAAGTCTTGTAGAAACTTTAGACAGATAATCATGTTACCAGGATAACTCAAAGGTGGAATTTGTTATACTGGAAATGACAAATGTTCCTTTTAGTTTGTAAACTGATATTTATTGAAAATATTGAGGAAATATATGCGTGTTTATATAAATATATGTAGACACACACACAAAGTTTATTTGTATCTTTAGTACTTTATATACCCTTAATTTCTCAGATTCTGAGAAATATAGATATTTGTTATGTACTTTTCAACAATTTCTGACCCTTGAATACCATGAGAATTGACAAAAGAAGAGGTAGAGTCATCTGTAGGGCAGTCTGAATCTCTGTGCAAATCTTCTAAGTCACATTATTGGAGAGATGACACGTTAAGACAAATATAAAGGGTACTATTATTGAAAAGGAAAGAAGTCCTAGAAGTAGGGTGACCATCCATCCTGTTTTGCCCAGGTCTGTCCCGTATTTAGCACTGACAGTCTCCTGGGAAACCCCTCAGTTCCAGGCAAACCAGGTGGGTTGGTCCCCCATACCTGGAAAGCCGAAATGTAGAATGGGAATGTGTGATCGTATTCCTACAGTACTGAAAGTATCAAGGTTACCAGACCCATTTTATGTTTTTGTTTTTATCATTACTCCTTTGAGTTTCTTCTCTATTCTGGGATCTGGGACCTGAAGTATTTACTCAGTTCTCTGTATATTTACTTTTCTCCACTTGTAAAATTAAAGGATATAAAAGAGGAAAAGGTTGAGAACTGTATTCTTCTTTGAATATTTTTATTTATACTTTTAATCATTTAAAATTTCTATGAAATAGTCATTTGAAATTTATATTCTAGTATTTGTAGAAATAGAAAAGACTGCTTTCAAAGGAAACTTAATTGTTAGCATTTTAATTTAGGAGAAAAAACATAAAAAGGAACAAAATTTAAAGTATTACGGTCAGTGTTTAAGACTATACAGTATTCTTATATTTTAGGAAATGCTAATTTAAAAATTTTCTAAGTGATAAATTTTAAAAATTGGACTTTAAAAGGAGAATTGGCTAGAGATGCTTTTGGTTTTATATATTTTTCTTGAAAGTAAAAATGATTTTTGTTTCATTTCTAGTCTTTATGAAATTCCAGCTGTGTCCTCATCATCCTTTCTTGAAGAGTTTGGCAAACTGTTGAGGGAAACGGATGAAATGGACAACATCCATGATGTGACATTTCAAGTTGGCAACAGAATCTTCCCTGCTCATAAATATATTTTGGCAGCACGTTCTGACTTTTTTCAGAAATTGTTTCTTTCTGATGGTACTTCTTTAGACTTTACAGATGTTTACCGGAAAGACGAAGATTCTGCAGGATGCCACCTCTTTGTGGTAGAAAAGGTTCATCCTGACTTGTTTGAATACCTTTTACAATTTATATACACAGATACTTGTGACTTTTTAACTCATGGATTCAAACCAAAAATAAACTTAAACAAAAAAACAGAAGAATATCAGGGCACTACGAATTCTCATTTGAATAAAATAAATTCCCATGAAGATAATCAGAAGTCAGCATTTGAAGTTTATAAAAGTAATCAAGCTCATACAATTAGTGAAAAGCAGAAAAACAAACTAAAATCTTCCAAAAAAGTAAAAAGTATTGGGGAAGATGATCCTGTAAGAATGTTGCAAAATGTTGCAAGGAAATTTGGTTTCAGTAATTTGAGCAGTAGGTATGGCTCCTCCTTAATAACTATTCTTGTACCTCATTATGCCCTCCTTTTAAAAATTCTTTTCCTTTGCTTTGCACTTCTCTTTCCCTTCCTTCCTACCTCCCCGGCCCCACCCAGTCTTTTTGAAGGGAGATGTATGGGATGTGTTCTTTTCCATTTTATGCTAAAACTATCTCTGTGGGACTCCCTGGAATAAAACACTAAAGTATGGGAAGGCTGTTATTAAGGGCTTGAATTCTTTGGTGTTTGTGTAATGGATCTAGAGTGGCAGGCAGTGTGGTGTGCTAGAAAGAGTACTGTCATTGGAGTTAGACCTATATATGTCTCTTAGCTTTATAACTAAGTGGGGCAAATTTCTTACTTCCTTTTAACTTTTACTTACTTAATATAGAAAATGGGAGGGATAATACTGACCTCATATTGTTGGTATGGTTTTGTTGTATAACATGGATAAAGTGGCTAACACAGTATTTGTCGTATTATAAACCAGACTTTTTGGAATTCTATTTTTAAGGTATTTATGTTGCTTGTGGCAGTATAACAGTTGTGTGGGAGTAGGAGAGGAGTATATATTTTGATTTTTTTGGTCAGTAATGATATTAATATATTTTGAACACTTAAAATTGAAGGAGATGTATGATTATTTGTCACAGAGGCAGTTCTTTGAGATACTTTTCTAAGTGATATAAATTATATAATGTTTAGATAAATGTAAACTAATTTGTTGGGTTTTTATTGCTTGTTTTTGTAGAGGAATATATACACCAATTGTTAATTCTTATCTATTCTTGATAGGTTAGATGGAGTTAGATTTGAAAATGAAAAAATTAATGTTATTGACAAGAAAACTGGTAATAAACCAAAGCTAAATCAGAAAAAATGGTAAGTAAGGAAATGAAGATAAACTTTTCATCTTTAAATTTTGAGACCTAAGTGTGGATGGAAATGGAGCTCTTCTTACGTATGAAGCAAAATATATGGGTAGATACGTCTTACCTTTACCTAGTGTTCTTTATTTTTGGAAATGTTGGAGAGTTGCAGGAAATGAATAAAATATTACTGCTCAATAAGACATTGGTACAATTCATTTTTTCTAATCACTTTCTAATTAGGAAAAGAATTTTGTATTTTTTTAATCAGGAAATGATGTAACCTCAAAGCCAAACTAATACCTCTTCACCATTATGATGATTTCTTTATAAACCTTTTCAGTAATAAATATGCTATTCTAAATTCATTTGTTATTAAAATTTTTTGTCTTTAGGTATTTATACTTTGTAGGTGAAAAGTTTATGGAGAAAGAGAAACTGGCAATATCTAGATTATGCTTAGCACAGAATAGGTCGTACAAATAGTGAATCAAAAGACCGTTGACTATGAAGTCACTTACTATTATATTATTAACACCTGACCTATAATGAAAAAGGAAAATTAGAAGAAAGACTTTTTGAATATTTATCTGCATTCAGTTCCCTTTTCAAATATTATTTTTATTGTAAGGCCCTTATTACCTTCCCAAAAGTGAAAGGAGATAAAGTATTTGTATGTATACCCTCAAGTTGTTTATTCTCTGCTGCCTTTAAGTAAGAGAGAAATCAAGTTAAGCCAAATCATATAATGAATTTTCTTAATTTGCTAAATATAAAGAAATGCTCTTGCTTGAAATAAAATCTTTTTTTTGCAGTTCATTTCTATGTGATGTGACCATGAAATCAGTAGATGGAAAGGAATTTCCTTGTCATAAATGTGTTCTTTGTGCTAGACTTGGTAGGTACACTTTTTCTTAGGTGCTGATTTATTTGTTTATTGTTATTTCACTCTCCTTAGTGAATTGAAATTTTTTTTGTTTCAGAATATTTTCATAGTATGCTGAGTAGCTCATGGATCGAGGTAAGATTTAAGTAGAAACCACATAGGCTGGTAACAGTAGTTCTTTATATTTTAGGGAGATTATATACTAAAGAAATTCAAAATAAGAACCTGATATTTTAACTCAGTTTTTCTTTTGTATTTATGCTTCAGCCTGGTGGAAAATAGCAACATTAGAAGTGAAAATAGTTGCAAAACAGCTACTTAAATCAAAACTTCCCCATTATTTGGACATGTATTTGGAATACCAGTGTACTTCTTTTTTCTTGATTTTTCTTGATCTTTTTTCATGTTATAAGGCAATTTAAAATTAAATGTATCTCATTTTAGCTTTTGTGTTTTATAAATGTTCTTTTGTATTTAATGTGTTCCCTCTTCAAAGTTTTTTTGTACCAATATCAGTCAGAATATAGTAGTATTTTGTAGTTTAAAATTAATTGTTTTATTTTATTTTATTTAGGCTTCCAGTCGTGCAGCTCTGGAACTGCAAATACATTCTGACATACTAAAAGTTATTTTGGACTACCTCTATACTGATGAAGCTGTGGTGATAAAAGGTGATAATAAGGGTTGTGACATTTTAGATATTTAAGATATAATTGAATAATGGTAAATTCACATGAATCTTAATTTCTACTCTAATTGAAATAAGCCATCAATAGAGGCTTAATTTAGAATTAGCAGTAGGGATAATTACTAACAGTAAAGGAGTGAAAAAGAAAGTTTCATTACCTATGTGAAAATGAACTCTAAGAATTTTATTTAATGATTGAGATTAAACAGTTTCCTGCTTAACAGTTTCCTATGATTGAGATGAGGAATTGACAACAAGGAGTATAATTTTGACAGTCTACAAAAGTTCTTTCTTGGCTATATTTCCTCTTGTGGTAACATATCTAAAATAAAAGAAAGAATTAAACCAAAATTTATGAAAAGAGTGCATTTATGTATTTTGTCGGACAATACACCCATATTTTAGTTAACAAGTGTCTTTAGTCATAGAAGTGGTACACTCCTTTGTTGCATTGTATGTTTATACCATATTTTCTTTACCTATTCACCTGTTGATAGACATTTAGACTGTTTCTGTATTTTGACTATTGTGAATAATGCTGCAGTGAACATGGGATACAGGTGTGTCTTCTAGATCTTGATTTCAATTCCTTGGATTGCTGTATCATGGTATTTTTATTTTTTATTTTTTGAGGAATCTCCGTATTCTTCATAGTGGCTATACCAATTTACACTCCCATTAACAGTGCACAAGTGTTCATCAACACTTATCCTTTGTTTTTTTTTTTTTTGATAATAGCCATGCTAATCTGTGGAATATGACATCTCATTGTGGTGTTGATTTGCATTTCTCTGATGATTGTACACTAGTGACATTGAACATCTTTTCATTACCTTGTTGGCAATTTGTGTGTCATATTTGGAGAAATATCTTTTCAAGTCTCTTCCCCATTTGAGTTATTTTTTTGCTATTGAGTTGTAGGAGTTCTTTATTGGATATTAACTCCTTATCAAATATGGTTTGCAGATATTTTCTCCTATCTCAAAGACTGGTTTTTCATTTTGTTGATTGTTCCCTTTGCTGCACATAAGTTTTTTAGTTTCATGTAATCCCACTTGTTTATTTTTACTTTTGTTGTATGTGGTTTTGGGGTCATATCTGAAAAATCATTGCCAAGGCCTATGTCTAGGAGTTTTTACTCTATTTTCTTTTAGGAATGTTATGGTTTCAGGTATTATGTTTAAGTCTTTAATCCATTTTGAGTTGATTTTTGTATATGGTATAAGACGTTGATCCAATTTCATTCTCTTGCATGTAGATATTCAATTTTCCTAATACTGTTGAAGAGATGATCTTTTCTCCATTTGGTATTCTTGACACCTTTATTAAAGATTAGTTGACTGTATAAATGAAGGTTTATTTTGGGGCTCTCTATTCTGTTTCATTGATTTGTGTGTCTCTGTTTATACCAGTACATTACAGTTTTGATTACTGAAGCTTTGTAATAGAGTTTAAAATCAGAAAATGTCATGCCTCCAGTTTTGTTCTTTCTCAAGATTGCTTTGGCTATTCAGGGTCTTTTTAGTTCAATGTGAATTTTAGGATTGCTTTTGTTTATTTCTGTGAAAAAATGCTATTGGAATTTTGATAGGATTTTGTTGAATCTGTAGATTGCTTTGGGTAGAATGGGTATTTTAATATCAGTTCTTCCAGTCCAAGAATGTAGTAAATCTTTCCACTTATTTGTGTCTTCTTTCATGTCTTTCCTCGATGTTTTATAGTTTCCAGCATACAGATTATTCATTTCTTTGGTTAAATTTATTCCTAAGTGTTTTATATTAATGTAATTGTAAATGGGAATGTTTTCTTTATTACTTTTTGGGATAGTTTGTTTTTTGTGCATAGAAAAGCAACTGACTTTTTTTGTTGGTTTTGTATCCGGCAACTTTACCAAATTTATTTATTCTAATAGCTTTTTTTGGAATCTTTAAGGTTTCTATATGTAAGATCTAATCATCTGCAAACAGTAACAGTTTTACTTCTTTCTTTCCATTTCGGATGCTGTTTATTTCTTGCCTAATTGCTCTGGCCAGGATTTCCAGTACTGTTATAAATAGAAATGGTAAGAGTGAGCATCCTTGTTTTCTTGATCTTATGATGAACAGCTTTCAGATTTTTACTGCTGAGTCTTATGTTAGCTGTGAACTTGTCATATATGGCTTTTATTATAAAGAGATACATTCCTTCTATATCTAATGTTGAGAGTTTTGATCACAAATGGACATCGAATTTTGTCATATGTACTTTCTGTATCTATTGAGATGATAGTATGATTTTTATCTTTCATCAGTTAATGTGTATCGTATTTATTGATTTGTATGTGTCGAACCATCCTCACATCTCAGGTGTATATTCCACTTAATCATGGCATATAATCTTTTTAATATATGTTGAATTTAGATGACTAGTATTTTATTGAGGGTTTTTGCATGCATGTTCATCAGGGATGTTCTGTAATTTTCTTGTAGTGTCCTTGTCTGCCTTTGGCATCAGGATAATGCTGGCCTAATGAAGTGAGTTTGGAAATGTTCCTTCCTCTTCAGTTCTTTGGACAAGTTTGAGAAAGGTCCATGTTGATTTTTCTTTAAATGTTCGGTGGAATTCACCTGTGAAGCCATCTAGTCTTTTGGGGGAGATCTTTGATTACTGAGTCAATCTCCTTACTATTATTGATCCGTTAAGATTTTCCATTTCTTTATGATTCAGTTGTGGTATATTGTGTATTTGTAGGAATTCATCCATTTCTTCTAGGTTGTCCAATTCATTAGTGTATACTTGTTCATAGTAGTCTCTTATGATGCTTTGTGTTTTTGTAATATCAGTTATAATTTCTCCTCTTTCATTTATAATTTTGAGTCCTCTCCTTTTTAGTCTGCTTAAGCGTTTGCTGAAATTTTTTTTTAGGGTTCGTTAATTTTGTTTATCTTTTTAAAAACCAATTCCTAGTTTTGTTGACCTTTTCTGTTGTTTTCTAGTGTCTAGTTCATTGCTTTCTGCTCTAATTTTTATTATTTCTTCTAACTTTGGGCTTCATTTTTTCTTTTTCTAGTTCTTGCGTGAAAAACCTTAAGGTTATTCTTTTGAGATCTTTCTTTGTTGGTAAGGCATTTATCAGTATCAACTTTCTTGTTAGAACTGTTTTTGCTTATTACCATAAATTTTGATATGTTGTGTTTCCATTTTCATATATCTCAAGATAAGTTTTGCCCTTCTTTGATTTTTTTTTTTTTTTGACTTATTGGTTGTTTAGGACTGATGTTTAATCTCCACATATTTGTGAATTGGATTCTAATTTTTCTCCTGTTATTCTAGTTATATACCATTTTAGTTGGAGAAGGTACTTGGTATGATTTCAAATCTATTTAAATTGTTGAAACTTATTTGGTGGCCTAACTTATGATCTATCCTTAAGAATGTTTTGCATGTACTTGAGAAGAATGTGTATTTGCTGCTGTTAGATAGAATGCTCTACATGTGTCTGTTAGGCCCATTTGGTCTATAGTGTTGTCAGGTCTGCCGTTTCTTTATTGATTTTCTGTCTGGATGATCTATCCATAGTTGAATATGGGGCATTGAAATCCTCCATTATTATAGTATTGATGTCTATTTCTGTCTTTAGTTCTGTTAATATTTTCTTCATATATTTAGGGCGCTTCAATGTTGTGTGCATATATCTTTACAATTGTTATATCCTATTGAAGTATTGATCCCATTATTAGTGTATAGTAACCTTTTTCTCTTTTGACTGTTTTTGACTTAAAGCCTATTTTGTCTGATATAAATATAGCCACTCCTGTTCTCACTTTTATTACCATTTGCATGATATCTTTTTCCATCCTTTCACTTTCAGCTTATATATATATCCTTAAAGGTAAAATGAGTCTCTTGTAGCCAATATACAATTGTATCTTGTTTCCTTATTCATTTAACCACTTTGGTTTTTGATTGGAGAATCTAACCTATTTGCATTTAAAGTAATTATTGATGGTTAAGGACTTATTATTGCCATTTTGTCAGTTTTATATTTTTTAGTTCCTTTGTTTCTGTCTTCTTTGCAATTTAATGATTTTTGTGATAGTGGTTTGCTTTCATTCTTTATTTTTCGTGTATCTACTATAGGTTTTTGCTTTATGGTTACTGTGAGGTTTACATACAACATCTTATAGTTATAACAATCTATTTTAAACTAATCACAACTGAACTTTAATTGTATGGAACACTTCTGTACTTTTACTTTGCTCACTCCTCACCTCCACCATTATTTCTTCAGGTATTCTTTCTGTCCTTTGTTTTTTCTTTCTTGGACTCCCATATGTATCTTGGTATGCTGGATGGTATTCCATAGGTCTCTTATGCCCTGTTTTTATTCATTTTTTCTTTTCGTTTCTCATTGGATAATCTCATTTGACCTATAATTTCTATTTTCATTGATACTATTGATTTTGTGAGATATTATACTTTTTTTTTTTTTTTAAGATATTTCTTTTAGTTCTTTGGTCATATTTCAAATAGCTGCTTTAAACTCTGTCCAATAGTTTAGCATCTTCTCTTCCTCAGGGACTTTTTCTTTTGGTTGCTTTCTTCCTGTATGTGGCCCATACATTTTCTTTGCGTCTGTCATCATTTTTTGTTGTTGTTGAAAACCGGATATTTAAATAATATAATGTCGCAACTCTTAAAATTAGATTCTTCTTCCTCCAGGTTTATTGTTTTTGCTGTTTGTTTAGTGTGGCCTTCTATTTTTACAGATACATGTTGCAACTTTTCAAACCCTACTGTGGACATCTGTATTAGTCTGCTCAGGCTGCCATAATAAAATACCATAGACTAGATGCCTTAAACAATAGAAATGTATATTTTTTTACAGTTCTGGAGACAAAAAGTCCCAGATCAGGGTCTAGCAAGACTGGTGTCTTCTAGTGAGGACTGTCTTCTTGGCTTGTACATGGCTGCCTTCTCGTGTGTGTGTGTGTGTGTGTGTGTGTTAGACAGTGGCAGGGCATGCGGTGGGAGGAAGAGATAGAAATATTTCTGGTGTGTCTTAGAGGACTCTAATCCTTTCGGATCAGGGCCCTACCATTATGATTTCATTTTACCTTAATTACTTCCCTTAGAGGCCCCATCTCCAAATATAGCCACACTGGAAATTAGGGCTTCAACATGTGAATTTTTAATGGACAAAAACACTTACTTATGACATCTCTTTCCCTATTTAAAAATTTTTTTGATCTCTCGTTTGCTGTATCCGTTATCATTGACTCATTCAGTGTCAATGTTAAACAATAGCTGCTGATCGTTTTTAATAAATGCCCTTAAAGAAAAGGCTATTCACACTGTGCAAGCTTTGAGTAGATCAAATAAAGATAAGCCCTGCTAGTGGGTGGGGTCCAGGAAACTGACATACAGGTCAACTAATGACAGTTCTTTAATATTGCTCCATAGCTGTTCTGTCTCCTCCAGTGGTTTAGTTCTTCACTGTGGCTATATGGTTCTTGGTTTTCAAGACTACTATAGAAGAGTGGAGAGGAAGATCTAAATAGGAAAAGCTGCAATGTCCCAAAGCTCACTGTTCTTATCAGTATTCAGCTAATTTTTTTGAGTCAGCACTCCCCGACACTTTTGCAAGCCTTCAGCTAATTTCTAGAATTCTGAAAAAGTCAATTTTGACCATTTTTTGCAGTATTTTCTTGGCTTTTGTGGAGGAAAGGAATTTTGGAAGTAGTCCTTAGTCTGCCATTCCCAATGACTTCACCTCTCTCCTTTTTGTTTTATTTTATTTATTTTTTTAATAAAAATTAAGTTTATTGGGGTAACATTGGTTGTTAATACAATTATATAATTTTCAGGTGAACATCATAATTTGACATCTGTATAGTCTTGTGTGTCTACCACCCAAAGTCCAGTTTCCTTTGCTACCATATATTTGATCCCCTTTACTCACTTAACCTTCCCTCTACCTCCCTATATTTGACCCCCTTTACCATGTCTACCTTCCCTCTCCTCCCCAACCCCCTACCCTCTGAAAACTACTAGTCTGTAGTCCATGTCCATGAGTCTCTCTTTGTTTGTCCCGTTCTTTTATTGCTTTTAGGTTCATATCCCAAAGTAAGTGATATCATGTGATTTTTAACTTCTGTCTGGCTTATTTTGCTTAGCGTGATTATCTCGATGTCTATCCATATTGTCGCAAATGGCAGTATTTCATCTTTTTTTTAAACCTGATTTTATTTTTTTTTTAAATATTTTAATCTATTTTTTTCCCACCGTTTACCTCCTCCCTCCTCCCTCCTCCTTCCCCT
The DNA here is from genome assembly GCF_000151845.1 of Pteropus vampyrus. Taxonomy (NCBI): domain Eukaryota; kingdom Metazoa; phylum Chordata; class Mammalia; order Chiroptera; family Pteropodidae; genus Pteropus; species Pteropus vampyrus. The sequence goes on from NW_011888883.1 coordinate 2,831,502, forward strand.
CTGGTCACCACTAGTCCATTGTCTATGTCCATGAGTTTCTGTTTGTTTGTCCTATTCTTTTGTTGCTTGTAGGTTTATATCCCACATATAAGTGATATCATGTGATTTTCAAACTTTTCTGTCTGGCTTATTTCACTTAGTATGATTATGTCAAGGTCCATCCATGTTGTTGCAAATGGCAATATTTCATCTCTTCTTACAGCTGAGTAATATTCCATTGTATATATTTACCAAAGTTTCATTAGCCAGTCATCTATTGTAGGACTTTTTGGTTGCTTCCACATTCTGGACGCTGTGAATAAAGCTATGAACATCAGTGTGCAAATATCTTTTTGGATATGAGTTTTCAAGTCATTCAGGTAAATACCCAGTAGAGGGATTGCTGGATCATATGGTAGATCAATTCTTAGTTTTTTGAGGAACCTCCTTACTGTTTCCCGTAGTGTCTGTACCAATTTGCAGTCCCACCAGGAGTGTATGAGGGTTCCTATTTCTCCGTATCCTCTCCAGCATTTGTTATTACTTGTCCTGTTGATTCTAGCTATTCCAACAGGTGTGAGATGGCATCTCATTGTGATTTTGATTTGCATTTCTCTAATACATAGCGATATTGAACATCTTTTCATATATTTATTGGCCATTTGTATGTTCTCTAGGGAGAAGTGTCTGTTCAGGTCCTCTGCCCATTTTTTGATTGGATCGTTTGTTTTTTTGTTGTTATTTAGTCATATGAGTTCTTTGTATATTTTGGATATTAGGCCTTTATCAGAGGCATTGCTCGCAAATATATTTTCTCATTCAGGTGGTTGTCTCTTTACCTTGTTGACGATTTGTTTTGCTGAGCAAAAGCTTTTTACTTTGATATAGTCCCATTCATTTATTTTTGCTTTTACTTCCCTTGCCTTTGAGGTCAAATTCATAAAATCCTCTTTAAGTCCAAGGTCTTTAAGTTTAGTTCCTATTTTTTCTTCTATGCGTTTTATTGTTTCAGGTCTTATATTCAGGTCCTTAATCCATTTTGAGTTAATTTTGGTGTGTGGCGATAGACAACAGTCTAGTTTCATTCTGTTGCAGGTGGCTTTCCAGTTTTCCCAGCACCATTTATTGAAGAGGCTTTCCTTTCTCCACTGTATGTTTTTGGCTTTTTTGTTGAAAATTATTTGCCCATATAAATATGGGTTTACTTCTGGACTCTCAATTCTGTTCCATTGGTCCGTGTGTCTGTTTTTCTGCCAATATCATGCCGTTTTAATTCCTGTCGCTTTGTTGTAAAATTTGAAGTCAGGCAGAGTGATGCCTTCAGCCTCATTCTTTTTCTCAGGATGGCTTTGGCAATTCAGGGTCTTTTGTGCTTCCATACAAATCTGATGATTTTTTGTTCTATTTCTTTAAAAAATGCTGATGGGATTTTGATAGGGATTGCATTAAATCTGTATAATGCTTTAGGTAATAAGGTCATTTTAACTATGCTTATTCTTCCAATTCAAGAACACAGAATATCTTTCCATTCGTTGTATCTTCTTTGATTTCTTGTAATAGGGTCTTATAGTTTTCATTATATAGGCCCTTCACATGTTTCATTAGATTTTTCCTAGATATTTTATTCTTTTTGTTGCAGTTGCAAAAGGAATTATTTTTTCCAATTTTTTTTCTGAAACTTTGTGATTAGAGTATAGGAACGCTATGGATTTTTGAACACTGATTTTTGTATCCAGAAACTTTACTGTATTTGCCTATTATTTCTAGTAATGTTCTTGTGGAGTCTTTAGGGTTTTCTATATAGAGAATCATGTCATCCCCAAATAGTGACAGTTTGACTTCTTCGTTTCCTATTTGTATGCCTTTTATATCTTTATCTTGTCTGATTGCACTTGCTAGGACTTCCAATGTTAGTGGACAGCCTTGCCTTGTTCCTCATCTTAGAGGAAAGGTTTTTAGTTTTTCACCACTAAGTATAATGTTGGCTGAGGGCTTGTCATACATGGCCTTTATTAATGTTAAGATATTTTCCTTTTATACCAATTTTGTTAAGTGTTTTGTTCATAAATGGATGCTGTATCTTGTCGAAGGCTTTTTCTGCATCTACTGATATGATCATATGATTCATATTTTTTAATTTCTTTATGTAGTGTATCACATTAATCGATTTACATATATTGAACCATCTCTGTGCCTTTGATATGAAGCCCACTTGATCGTGGTATATAATCTTTTTAATATGTTGCTATATTCGGTCTGCTAGTATCTTATTCAGGATTTTTGCATCTGCGTTCATGAGAGATATTGGTCTGTAGTTTTCTCTTTTTGTGTTATCTTTACCAGGTTTTGGTATCAGGGTGATATTTGCCTCATAAAATGAGTTGGGAAGTATTGCCTCCTCTTTGATTTGTTTGGAAGAGTTTGAGGAAAATAGGTATTAAATCTTTGAATGTTTGGTAGAATTCACTGGTGAAGCCATCTGGTCCTGGACTTTTACTTTTTGGTAGGTTTTTGATGATTGTTTCAATTTCCATACTGTTAATCGATCTATTTAGATTTTCTTGTTCTTCTTGATTCAGTCTAGGAAGATGGTATTTTTCTAAGTACTGGTCCATTTCTTCCAGGTTATTAAATTTGGTGTTATATACTTTTTCATAGTATTCTTGTATGATCCTTTGTAGTTCTGCGATGTCAGTCATAATTTTCCCTCTTTCATCCCTGATTTTATTTGTGTCCTCTTTTTTTTTTTAGTGAGTCTAACCAGGGGTTTGTCAATTTGATTAACCTCAAAGAACCAGCTCTTTGTTGCATTTATTTTTTTCTATTTTTTTTTTTTGTTTTCAATTTCATTTTTTTCTGGTATAATTTTGATTATTTCTTTCCTTCTGCTGACTTAAGGCTTCATTTGTTCTTCCTTTTCTAGTTTTTTAATATGAAGCATTTGGTTGTTTATTTGAGCTCGTTCTTGTTTTTGGAGATAAGCCTGTAATGACATGACCTTTCCTCTTATGACAGCTTTTGCCGTGTCCCAAAAGTTTTGATATGTTGTACTATCATTATCATTTGCTTCTATGTATCTCTTGATTTCTATTTTTATTTCTTCTCTGACTCAGTTATTCTTCAGTAGCATGTTGTTTAACCTCCACGTATTTGTGGTTCTTCCTGCTTTCTTTTTGCAGTTGATCTCTAGTTTCAAAGCATTATGATCAGAGAATATGGTTGGCATGATTTCAAACTTCTTATATTTGTTGAGGCTATCTCTGTGTCCTTGTATGTGGTCGATTCTTGAGAATGTTCCATGTGCACTAGAGAAGAATGTATAAGCAGCTATTTTGGGATGGAAGGCTCTATATATGTCAATTATGTCCTGTTGGTCTAATGTATCATTTAAGGATGTTATTTCCTTATTGATTTTTCTGTTTGGATGATCTGTCCATATCCGACAGTGGAGTATTTAGGTCCCCTACTATGATAGTGTTTTGGTCTGTTTCTCTCTTTAGTTCTGTTAGTAATTGCTTTATATATTTTGGGGCTCCCTGATTGGGAGCATAGATATTAATAAGTGTTATGTCTTCTTGGTGCATGATTCCCTTTATCATTATGAAGTGTTCCTCAGTATCTTTCTTTACCTTTTCTATTTTGTAATCTATTTTATCCGATACTAGTACTGCTATTCCCGCTTTTCTCTGAATGCCATTTGCTTGAAATATCATTTCCCACCCTTTCACTTTGAGTCTATATTTGTCTTTGGAGCTGAGATGTGTCTGCTGGAGGCAGCATATGGTTGGGTTTTGTTTTTAGATCCGTTCTGCAACTCTGTGCCTTTTTATTGGTGAGTTCAGTCTGTTTACATTTAGGGTGATTATTGAAATATGAGGTCTTCTTAGAGCCATTTTATCTTTTGCTTTCTGGTAGCTCAGTGTTTCCATTGTTTCCTTGTCCTTGTATTTCTGTTTTCTTTGGTTAGCTTTTGTGGGTTTTGCCTCTGGTTCTTCTTGTTTTATGTTATATACTTCAGTTCTGAATCTTCTGTGTGTGGTTACCATTACGAGTATGTAAAGGATAGGTATTTATATACAGTCATCCATTTTCTTCTGCGCGTGCCTCATTTCCATTCCCCTTTGTGAATTTGGATCTTTGAACCCTCCCCTTTTCAGTCATTGTTGTCTCAGTTCATCCCTATGTATACTGAACATTCATTACTATTTTGCTATAGCAATTCTCTTCTTATTATTTAAGCTTATAATGCCCTGTTCTTAGTAAGGATTGTACTCCTCTGCTTCTATTTGCCTGATAGTCCCTTTACTCCTATTTATGTATTTTTTTTTCTGTCATTTTGTTTTGGGTGAGCTGACCCCTTTCAGGATTTCCTATAGTGGAGAATTCATAGTAGGAATTCCCTTAACTTGTATGTCTAGAAACGTCTTAATTTCTAAAGGAGAGCTTAGCTGGATACATTATCCTAGGCTGGCAGTTCTTTTCACTTAATAGTTTAAATATTTGATTCCTTTCTTTCCTGGTTTGTAAGTTTCGCGCTAAGAAATCCGACGATAATCTAATGTTTTCCTTTATAAGTTACCGTTTTTTTCCTTTCTTGCTGCCCTGAGAATTCTCCCTTTGTTGTTGATTTTTGACAATTTTAATACAATGTCTTGGCCTTTTTGGGTTGAGATAATTGAGTGTTCTGTTGACTTCTTGAATTCCATGCTCCAACTCATTTCTTCAATTTGGAAAATTCTCATCCACTATTTGTCTGAAAATGCTTTCTAGTCCCTGCTCTATTTCCTAGCCTTTGATAATGCCCATTATTCTTATGTTTCCTCTTCTGATGATATTAGCTAGTTCTTGAATTTCTCTTTTCTTATTTTTTATTTTTCGATTTCTCTCTCCTTCCTTCTGATTTATTTCCAGATTTCTGTCACTGATCCTTTCCTCCATTTGGTCGACTCTGTTTCCTAAGCTTGCTATTTCATTTTTTAAAACTCTTGCAGTGTGTGTGTGTGTGTGTGTGTGTGTGTGTGTGTGTGTGCGCGCGTTTTATCTCCAGAAGATTTATACTCTTCTTTTTGAGGGTTTCAATCTCCTTGTTCTGCTCATCTAGGTGTTTTTTCAGTTCCTGAAATTGCTGATATGACTTGTTTCCGAACTCACTGAGTTTTTTCAGAAGTACCATCCTGAATTCTCTGCCATTTAAGTTGCATATTTCTTTGTCTGTGAGCTTATTTTCTGAAGATTTTTCTCTTTCTTTCTGAGATGCCTTGTCACCTTGGTTGTTCATGGTGTTTAATGGACTATTTCTCCACCTGGTCATTAATGGAAATGTATTCTGCCTTTTTTTCCCAGAAAGATTTATTATATAAAGGTCTCTGTTGAGCCTACTGCAAAGAACGCACTTTTCTTTTGGTTTCCAGCTGGTGGCATCTAAACCTCTTGGATCTCGTCTTTATAAAAAAGCCTTAATAATGCCTTTTTCTTTTCTTATAGATATTTAATCACACCTGCTACCCTCAGTTTCAGTCCCCATGCTGGCAGTTTCAGTAGCATTTGCTCAGATTCCCCTGAGGCTCCGTGGTGTTCAGTCTCCAAGGGTATTGGGGGAGGGGCCCTCTGGGATGGGGGATGGGGGTTGTGGCTCAGTCTCGATTTTCCAACCGCGGCCAGTCAAAATCAACTGTTGTTTTTCTGCCGTCCCGCTTTTCTGCTTTCTGCCCTGATGAGCGGACCCTGCCTCTGGCTGCATGGAACTCACAGCTTTCCCAGGCTTGGCTGTTCAGGGAACTCGCCACTCCTTCTCCCCTCCCCCTCTTCCTGCAGGGAGCTTTGGAGGCTGCGCAAGGCAGATTCTTCGTTTCTCCCAGTCCACCGCTTGACACCTGGGGTTATGACCTTTGGTAGCTCTTATGCTCAGATCTCACGCTCAGATGTGCTGGTGTGCAGTTTGGGTGTTTTTTTGTTGAGTTTTAGATGTTCAGCTTATTGTTGTTTCAAGGAGAGAAACCTGGGGACGTCTCTCACTCTGCCATGTTTATCTAGTACCTCTCTTTTTTAAAATGTTTTTTTCCTTCATTTTTTTCTTCTTAACCATTCTTCCCTTTTACCATCCCCCCTACACACAACACCCCTTCCCCCACTTCCTTTGGTGATGTTATTATTTTTTTTCTCTTTATGTTGTTATTCTGGCAGTGGCTCAAGGACATTGCTTAAGGCCATTAGTAGTACTCTGCACCCAGAAGGTTATTTTAAATTAAGGAATTCCTATAGTTTTAAAAAATGTACTCTTAGATTACCAATTTTGTTTTAATAAGGTAACCTAAGAGCATTATTTACCCCATCCTTCTCCCCTTTGTATATGTATATGTTAACATACACCTATATGTTAAGTTTGATGCTGAGATGACTTTCCCCTCTGTTTATTAATTGGATAAATGTTTGTCTAACATGGAAGATTTTAAATAAGTCAGGCATTCTAATAACCTTCTAGACTAAAAAGATCAACTCAGGTTGCCCATTTTATGGTTCTAGTGTGAACCAGGGCATTTTGATGTTTTTCTTTCTAGCTTTCTACTAAAAGGTAGAAATTTTTTGATATTACTACTATTTATCATTGTTGCCATTTTAACATTTAGAAAATAATTATAATTCTCTTTGTTAGCATCTTAATTATTTTAACTTGTTTTACTAGGTACAATGTTTACAAAGTAATAAACAGTGATGCTAATTTTTTTTCTTTTTAGAATCTCAAAATGTGGATTTTGTTTGTAGTGTTCTTGTGGTGGCTGATCAGCTTCTCATAACAAGATTGAAAGAGATTTGTGAAGTAGCATTAACTGAAAAACGTGAGTATTTTTGAATTAGAATATTACTGTTTTCAGGTTGGTCCAGGATTACTGTATTTTATTGACATTTTGATGGCATTTATATTAAATTCACCAAGATCTTTTGTCTTATGAAAAATTTCAAAACATTTAAACCATTTCATGTCATCATTTGTAAGCACAGCCTATGTGAAAATATGTTCATATGTGAAAATATGTACATCTTAGAATTGAAATGTTATTTTTTTGAAATGTCATAAAACTATGAATAAAAATTTTGGTGCAAAATTTATTTCAATAGAATTTTAAGGGTGAGAATTTGGAAACAAAGTTTTTACCCTTGTTCTGGTCTTGACTGTAAGTCTGTGCTTAGCTACTCATTTTTTACTATTTGCTGGAATGTTTATGTAACTTTCCCATTAATATAATTGATCAGACACATCTCTTTTCTCTCAAACTTCTTTCTTTCTCTGTTCATTATTCCAGTTAATTGCATGGTATTCCTCCTGAACACTCAAGTTTGAAACCCAAAGTTAGTTTTTGTATTTTGCTCCTTATATCCAGATTCTTTCAGCTGTCAAAACTTATTCATCTTAAATATGTTGGTCACATTTCTTCCACCTTTTTATTCTCACTGTGACTATGCTAGTTGAGGTCACTGTTGCCCATCTCTTCTATGTAGTGTCACAGTAGTCTTTTAAGTCTTCCTTCTCTCTTCTAACTAGTCTTTAATCTTTCTATAGGTAGTAAGTGTGTCTTTGCCTGTTCAGGTATTTTTAATTGCTTACTCTAGGATAAAGGTTAAATTTCTTTAGACTGATATAAAAATTTTGTGAATTTCTAATCTTATCTTTGTTTTCCTTCAGTGCCATATTGCCACTTCAGGAAGTGTGAAGGGATTTTTGGTCAAATTTTTCTAATTTGTACTTGCTAGTAGTTTGTCTTAGGTCTAGTATATTATTTATCTACCTTTGAGCTCTGTAGAGTATTTTGTCCTTGGTTATCAAAAAGAGAACAACAGCTCTGATCTTTTAAGCAAGAAAATGGAAATATATATAAAATAAAGAACACAACATACAATAGGTATAAAGTATCCACATAGGTGATGTTTTTAATTGTTCAGTTCACTTTTCTGGCATCCCTTGGATATTCTTTCTTGGCACCCTGCTGCATAGTTACCTTTATAATGACTTCCTTGATCTTCCTAGAATCTAGCAAGAGAATGGTTCTTCAGAAGTTTGTTCCCTGGTTATTGGCAATCCTTGTTCCCAACTGAACAGCTCTAAAGTTTTTATATGACTCATTTTCATATCTGTGAAATGGTGAACTTTGGGTTCATTATTTAGTAGTTGAAACTTTAGGTTAGTCAGGAGTGAAACTCAGACCATTATTGGCTGTAGTTTTAACTTTTATAGTTGCAAGAGAGAAAGAAAAAAGAAACGGAGGAAGCCTGGTGTATAAAACAGTTGTGTTCCTCTGTTGGGTGGGACTCAGAGCAAATAAGAAAAAGAATGGAGAGGTTTGGGAAGCCAAAGTTACATGCTAGGTCAGTAGAATATTCTGGGACAATCTTCTAACAAAACATACTTCATATATAATTTAATACAACTGTAACAAAATCCAGAATTTGTTGTGCAGTGTACTAGGTTCTGTACTGGCATGAATAATGTAAGATTTATTTTCCAAATATATAGTATGTATGCATTTATATATGTAAATATACTCATAAATTCTGATAGATTACTCAAATATATTTTATAGAATGATTTTTTAAGTTTCTCTTAGTCTTAAGCATATCTTTAGTTTTATAGGAGAGAGAAGGACTATTTTGTGCTACATAAGTGAAAAGGAAAGCTGTTTATCAGTGAAAGTTAAAAATATTCTAAAATATTAGATGGAAGATTGTTGATTCTTACATGTTTGCTTTTAGGTGACACTGTGATGTACCTTGTATATTATCTTAAAATTTTTTGTGCGTGCTTATTTTTTCTCCTAACTGATCATTTAAAATTACTTTGGCATATTGGGATGGAAAATGAGTTTTATATTTACTTTAGTGTAAGTTATTTTTGGTAAGAAACTACTTTCAGTTTTTCTTGTTTTAAATGTTCAAACCTGACAACTTAAGAAAAGTATATTTCATTTGCTGTAATAAAATTCCTTTCATTTCATTTTGCATATATTTTCTTCCTTTATAGTTACCCTGAAGAATGCTGCTATGCTGTTAGAATTTGCAGCAATGTATAATGCTGAGCAATTGAAACTGTCTTGTTTACAGTTTATAGGACTGAATATGGCAGCTTTACTTGAAGCAAGGTAGGTTGGGTGCATACATTATATTACTGTTGCAAAAGTGGTTATTTACATATAATAGCAGCTGTATTAGTAATTAAAAAGCGAATAATAAATTCCAGCTTTGTAGAAAAAAAGAAAATATATAAGAGGATTTAATCATCCCATCAGTATTTGATTACCTAATATATCCTAGCCATTGCTGAGATATAACAGAACAAAACAAACAAAATTTTTGCCCTCAATGGAACTAACATTCTGGTTGGAAAGTTGTAGAACAATATTATCAGTATATTTTCTATGTGTATGCATATCTCTTTTGCTTATTTAGGTTTGTAACTGTAATTTTTATCTTGGCTTTTGGAAACTGTAATACTAAGCCAGTACTTAATTAATTCACATGTAAGCACCCATAAAATTTGTTACTGGTTGATTTCTATTTTTTCTTTGTATTTATTATCTTTAAGATATTTCCTGTACAAACATATTGATTCTTTGGTAAAATTTAGGACGTTAGGGATGGCCTGAAACATTTAATTCCTCTAGTTTATTGCATGCTGATAGGTGTGTTGAAGGCTTTATGTAGAAATCAACAAGTAATGGAATGTTCCTAATGAAAAATGACACATTTTACATAAAAATTCATGTGCGCACACTCTCTCTATATATACATATATATATTTATATACATATATATACACACACACTCTGTTTTATAAGCTAATATTTCATAATTTATTAAGGATTACCTGAATGAAAAGAATTTGATAAATGCTAATAGGAGTCCTAGACATTTTTAAATTAAAGGGATCTTGGAAACTGTCTCATTGTTTTCAACCGTTTTAGCAGTGGAATTTTTAATGAAATAAATTTACAGATTTATTTTTTAATAAGGTCAGAATTTCATTACATTTACTTACTATAAGGTCAGTGATGATAAAAATGAGTCTGTCTTGGTGAACAGAAATTTGAGATTAGAGATCTTGGTGTCAGTTTGCATTTTTAGTTTCAGTATCCAGTTTGTGTTTTGTTTTACTCGTAATAATATTACTGCCATAATAATTATTAATGGTAATAACTGATAATGGTAATAATGAAAACTAATGGTATATGCCAGGCAGCATTCTAAAAGTGTTACATAGATATAGTTAATTTCATGAAAACCCTGTGGAGTAGATTCTATTTATATTGTCAAATTACAGATGGAAAACCCAGGAAACTTTTGTAAAGAATCAAGAAAATCTTGACTCATATAATTTATTATAAATAACAGTTTTTGATAACTCACTTTGCACGTCATAATCTTTAATGAAACTGATTTCAAAACATGATTGAAATAATTGTTGTACTAACAGATTTTTTCTTTTTTTGAGAATTTTTATAAGAGTTTATTTGAGCTAAACTTGTGTTGGGGAGCAAGATCTCAAATACTCCTCTACAACATTCTTAATAATTGGCTCTTACAGTTTAATTTAGAGGAAATAATATTTTGGCTGTTTAATGCTTTGTTTTTTTTGTTCAAGTGCAAATTAATGTTATGGAGTATTAGCCAATATCATTTTTAAATGCCTCCGGTATTTTAGTGTGAGAGCTTGGCTAGGGTTTCAGAATAAATTTAATTTTTTGTGGACTTTATGTTAGTAATTCTAATCATAGCAAATTTTTTTTTACCAAATTAAGCTTACTTGGTATCAGATAAGAATCAACCAAAGTCTAAAATAGGCACCAAATCTCTAAAATATACTAGAAAATGATAGTCATACTACTATTGTTTGTTTATTTTGTGACAAGCATGTCAGCTGAACTATTAATGTTAAGAATGGCACAGAATGTGCTGTGGCGATGTCTCTATTTATATAAGTAGACACGCATAACTTGCATTAAAACCAAGATGTGTACAAACTTAACCATTCCTAACCAAATAGGTATTTGTTAGAAGAAGTGTAAATAAATATGCACAGAAATATTAAGAAAGGAGGGTGTACTAAAATTGACATAGCATCAGAAGTTACTTATCCTCAAAGTGTTAAAACTGGTATGTTACAGATTTGAATATGCAAGTTGTTTTGTATTAGTTGGGAAAATAGTTTTAAAATAATCAGAATGTAAACTTTGTGTTAAATTTTCACTGCTGCCTTAAAGTACCTCTTTGGAACCTGAGAGTTCCTTAAACTCTACTTAGAATACTACTGGTCTGGTCCGAATGTCATTTTACTCGTGAAGATACTAAAGCCCAGAGAAATAGAGTGAGTTGCTCAAGGTCATGCAGGTAATTGGTAGTAGTGATAATTCTACATAGAATGTCGGTATCCTGATAGTTAGGCCACTGTTCTATCAATACAGCACTACAATGTTCTACAATATTTCTGTAGGTTATATTTGTAGAAAATGGTTGAAAATGAATACATACTTGCTGTTTTGTTATGATAGAAAAGATTTTCCTATCACTTACTCATATTAGTTGCTTGAGTTTTATTCAACATATTCATCTAGTGTGTTCTGTTCATGTGTTCTTTCTAGTGTGTTCTGAATATATCTATGTATATAACTACGCATCCAAAAAGAATTTATAGCAGCTAGCATATTAATGCTTTAAAAAAACTTATTCAGCAATATAAAATATCTCTACATATTTGAAAATCTTGACAGATATTAACTCACTAGGATATTAAGATAAAATTTTGTATCTTATTTGTTAGGTCTCTTGATGTTTTAAGTGTTGGTGTTTTGAAGGATCTTTCTGTATTTTATCGAAAAATGGTAAGGTTTATGTTTTTTTCAATGAAATTATCAACTAAAGCAGTATATTATTAGGTCAGTTGTCTCAATGGAATATGTTCTTAATGAATTCTAATACATTAGGACCTTTTAAAATAGGACTTAGTATTTCTTTACAGATTCTCATTAATAAGTATGATAATCAAAATTGAAAATAATGATAAAAATTAGTATCTTTTAATTCCTCTATAAGGGAAAGTTATTGAAAGCTTCAGAGAGTCTTTCATTTTTTATTATTTACCAAAGGTGAAGACAGTGCAAAAACATGAATTTACATGATCCCTAACAAATAGATTGATTTGTCTTTTTAATATAGGGGAGCTTTTTTGTTAAGGTTTTTTATTTTTTTTTTTACAATTTTATAGAGTAAACTTTAATCAGTTTCACCCCCTTGATTTAAGTTTAGGAAGTCATTAAACGTTCTAGATTTTTTTCTAGTTAATGTCACTGCATTTTAAAATATGGGATATTATACCTATTTAAAAAATATCTTTATAAATTTTGTATTTAAAGTGACATCTTTTTTCCTGTAGATTCCAGCAATGGATAGAAGAGTCATTACACCATATCAAGATGGACCAGATATTAGCTATTTGGAACTAGAAGATGGAGATTTTTTTTTTAAAGAAGAAGTAAATATTGAACAAAATTATTTGTAAGCACTGTTTCCTTTTTTCTTCTTTCTTTTCTTTCCCCTGTTCCCCACCTTGGATCTTGGACATTACTGACACTTTTATATTGATATTGAAAGGAAAAAGTTGAGAAACCTGACATAAGAAATAATGTATGTTCATTTTTAGCCTTGGTATATTATAAAGTTAAATTAATAATTTATATTTACAGATATACCAGAATTACATATAAATGTGAAAGGAACGTAGCCTTCAGGTTAAACATTTTGGGTTGAATTAGTGCATTTATCTTAACTACCTTCCAAAACCCTGCTGAAGTTAAAGAAATAAAAAAAGGCATGATACGCTAAAGCAGAGAGAACAGGGAAGGAGAAAACAGCAGTCAGGATATGTTAACAGTTTTTGAAAGTTGGAAAGTGGTTGCTGCGTAGTAATGACTTAGAACAGAAAAAACTAAAACAGAATTTTGGAAAGACTTAAGAATTAGAAGTACCAGATTTATGAAGACCAGGGTGAGTAGTTGGATTTTGAAAAGAACATTTTTTGAGAGTCTTTCACAGAGCATTGATTTCTTCTTGAACCTCATTCAACCAAGTGATGGTACCTCCTCCATCTTGGTATGAAAGACTAGAGTTTGCCTTTTGGAGAGGGTGAAACAGAGAGGAGTGCATCAGCCACTTCTTTAGATTCCTCTCTGTAAAGAATCTGACTAGTTCAAGAGATATGGCCTGGAGTGACTGACATTTGGGGGGAGTCCAACAAAATATCCCAGGTTCTAGATAACCTCCCTATAGTGGGGCTGACCATTTCACAAGCCCTGCTTAGAATTTCCAATTCATGTTTTAGATTTACTTATCAACTGCTAACAATTACATTCCTTCTACTTGGTAAATGACTTGTTAAAATACAGTCTTTGGTTGTTCAAGTTATTTACGCATGTGAGTGTAGTAATCCACTATGTAGCTCACTGAAAAACTGCTCTTGGTTTCGAGAGATTTTCTTCTTAACCCCTTTTTTAGAGTGTCGTAGCATTGGGATACTTGGCAGTTTATAGATATCTTACTTATATATACGACATGTTATATTAAAATTTATAAAATTATTAACATTGACATAAATATGTTATCCTTTACAAAATAGTATTCACAGCTGACCTGTGTGATGAGTTTATAATGAAATCTTTAATTTTTTAGTAAAAAAAGATAGTTGTAATCCTAATAGATCATTTAATTTTTTTTCCTGATTAATAATAATTTAGGCAATTAAACATTCCCTGAAATGCTTTAAAAGTTATCAGCAGATATTTTTTGTTCAAGATTATAGTTTATAATAGCTTTTGTATGAAAATGTGCAGTATTTGGCTTTTCAAAGAATTTTCCTATATACCATCTTGTTTCTAACTTTCACAGAAATGCTAGAGTTAGAACAAGTAATAGTATCACACTGAGGTTCAGTGAAATTGAGGAATTTGCACATAGCTAAATGTGACTACAGCATTCATATTCATATCTGTTTTCTGTTTGATCAGAATGCTCAAAATACATAGTTCTTCAGTTTCATCTCTAAATTTGTTTTTTAAAATGATTTTTATACTTAAAAAAATGACTTTTATGTTTGTTTGTTTTTTTTTGCTAGGGAAAGTATGTTCAAGAAGACAAAAACAAAAGCAAAAAAGAAGCCACGTAAACGTTCAGATAGTTCTGGAGGTTATAACCTTTCAGATATCATTCAGAGTCCACCATCTACAGGTTAGTGGAAAGTGTTTTAGGATATATTTCTTGATCTCATCTTTCATGTCTCCATTATCTAATTCATTTAACCTGTATTAAATACTATTATGTGCCATCTCTTGGGGCTACTGAAATAGAAAGTAGTCCTTGTCTTAGTGAGGCTACAGAAAATGATAGTATACTGTGATAAGTAATCTGAAGGTTGCTGTGGGACACCCAAACCAATCTGAGAAGATAGGAAAGATTTCTTAGAGGACAGTGATACCTGCACTGGATCTTGAACAATGACGAGAAGTTAGTCAAAAAAAGGAGGCAGATAGACTTACTAAGAGAAGGGGATAATATGTTCCCAAACCTAGAAGCAATAGAAAGAACTGCACATTTCTTGTACATATAGTTCAAATTGATTCAGCCAGATAGGGTTATGTGCAGATAGGAGATTGATTGGAGAAGGTCAGATTTTGGAGGGTATTATATGCCAAACTAAGGTATTTGGATTTTATTCTGAAGACTATGGTTAGTTAGTTATTGATGGATTTTTAAGGCAGGGTATGACTGAATAAGAGTTATGTTTTTAGAAAGACTGCTCTGGCTAGTGGCATGGGGGGTTAGCAGAAGTGGGCAAAACATGACAGATATCATGTGGCTTCAAATAATATAAGTGCTCTAAGGCAGATGCCAAATGAGATGCCATTCATGTGCATAAGAAGGTTATAATCTAGTAGTAGTATACAACACATTTTCTAGCTAGACATTATATGAGCCTGGTTGAAAGTAAAGATTATGTAGTTTTATCTGGGATTTCCTAGGTAAGCTGAGGTGTATTGTCACTTCATTGTTTGGTATAATTATTTATAGTATCCCCATGCACTCTGAAAGTGTCCCCATTTGGGGCATTTGATTACATTAATGGTTCTCAAGCTTTTTGGTCACAACTCCTTTACCCTATCAAAAATTAATTAGGGACTCCCCCCAAAAAAATTAAAAAAAAAAAAAGCAAAAAACTAGTTTTCTAAAAATTTGTTTCCCAGTTTATTTTTCAAAATCTTTAACCTATCAAAAAGATGAAAGAAAAATAATGCCATGAACATCTTCTATCCTTCATCCACATTTATTGTTAACCTCTAACCACACTTGCTTTTTCTTGTTGGCTTCCTGTCGCATGCTCTCTTCCCTCATCCTACAAATATTCTACACACTCACTTTTTTACTGATCCACTTGAAAGTAAGTTGTAGACATGATATTTAACCTCAAACTAACATGAATCTTCTAAAACTAAGGATATTCTCTTACACAAAGACTATCATTATCTAAGATAGTTACATTAATCCATTAATATTATCTAGTAATATAATCTATATCGAGATTTCCCTAATTGTTTAAAAGTGTCTTTATAGCCTTTTTTGTTTTAACCTTTAAAAAAAAATCTAGTATTTTATCAAGATTAATATTTCCTTTGTTTATTAATATCTCTTTAATATTTTTAAACTAAGATCAGCACCCTACACACCTTTTTGTTTTGTTTTCAAAAGTTCAGGCCAGTAGTATTATAGACTAGCCCACATTATAGATTGATCTGATTAAATTCAGATTAAATCATCTAAATCTTATTGATAAAAATAGATAAAAATATGAGGTGTGACTATAAAATGAGACTATAGTATGGCTTTCAGAAATGGTATATGTGTCTGTAGCAGTAACATAACCTGGGGCTATTTCTATCAGCAGTATTTTCGTAGTCAATCAACCTTATACAAGCAACTTCAATAAATGTAAGTGTATATTGTTTTGTATGTCTGTGGAAAAAATAACTGTTATTCAGGGAAAAAAAGAATATCATTTATGTTTAATAAGATACTACAAATGAGGTACTTGACATGCTTGATAAAGCTCAAAGGAATAAGTAATGTAAGGAATAGTTGTTTTAGATAACACAGAAGATATAAAAAAATTAGATAATGTATCTAAATTGATTGATGCAGCACTGAAGAATGGTTTCTCATTTACCACATCTCTCGATTCCTATTTTAAGACCTTAAAATTTTTTTAATTCTGTGATTTTGTGTTCTCTGTGTTGTGTGAATTACCTCTCGTCCTTAGAAGGAAGCATAGGTGGATTGATAGTAGGATGATTAAATGGATAGATAGTCATGAAACTAATGATTTTCCAGTCACCTAAAAGACTGTGGAAAAGCAGGCACTCGGTTTGTTTTATATAATGTTATTGTTAGCACATGTATTAGTCTTAGCATGTCACAGCTGGAAAAGACATTAGCAATGAACTAATTTATATATCCCTTCCTTTAAGCCTGAGGAAACAAGCTAAGAACACTTTAAGTGATTCAAGGTAAAGACAGACAGAAATAGATTTATTTTCTTGATTCCAGTTTTCTTCCTACTGAACTGCTTTTTCTGTGGCTAAAGCAGATAGTGATTGAAAGGTTACATTTAATTGGGGGCCAAAAAGACCCCCAATTAAAAAATTTTGAGTATGAGACAAATTTTATCAAAGACAGATGTGTAAAGGCTTAACATTTATTTGTGTTGATCCTTAAAATTAGTCAAAAGACATTCTGTGAAAAATGTTTTCTATACCCAAAATAATTGTTGGCCTCTTTAATCATCTTCTTTATTAGATTTATTCCTTTGATTTTTGAGAGCATTTGGTATTAAATATGCTCTCAGATAAAAATATTTAAAATATTGTGGGGGGAACAGTTTGAATGTTATTTTCAAACTCTGTTTTAGCAATGATAACCACAAAAGAGGCATATATCTTTTCAAGGTAGTTTACTTTGTAAAGAACAATACTTATTTGAATGTATAAGAGATGATATGTTTTATTTATTTAAAATCAATTGTATAGCTTTTAGTTACCATCTATATAATGTGTTTTTTTGGGTCATTTTCCTACTTCATTTAGATTTTACAAAATTTAAAATATGTGAAAATAAACACATGAACCAAAGCAAAATTTTACTTTTTAAAAAAATTTTTACTTTTTATTGTGTTTATGTTTGAAATGACTCTGATCTCCTGATGAACCTGGAAACCAGGTGTGGCAGGGAGACAGGTATTTAGCCTGGTTAAGAGAAGAAATGATATATACATTTCATAACAACTCTTTTGCTTTAAGTGATAAGCTAATTAAAAATAGCTTTCAATCCACAGATTTTTGCAGAAGGAAAACACTCAAACAGACCACAGTTAGCTTCTGCAAAGCCTCTCCTATTGAGCCTCTCCTACTGAGCCCCTCTGTGTGGGTGCAGAGATGGATGCGAAGGAAAATGGAGGGCGCAGGGTCTGAAGTTTATTTTGTCTTTATTTTTATGTGGAAAAAAGTTCTGAATCATTTTCTAAAGCAGATCCCAAAGAACTGTCTTCCTCAGGTTCATTGCATAATTTGTATATACTGGAAACTGTTTTAAATCCAGATTTTAAATTTCCATTGCAGTTTTCACTTCAACTGAAATCCTTTTTCAGTTAGCTGAATTAAGATTTTGCTACAGTGGCTATAATTTAAATGTTACATTTGGATTAATGGAAGCTTTTGGCTCTATTGGGTTTATTGAATATAATATATGTCTAATGTGCATGTGTTTAAATATCCATATACACACATATTTTTTAATTTACCTTTTAGGATTATTAAGGTCTGATAAGGCCAATTCGGTGGACTCTCTTCCCGAATTATTGACATCAGACTCTGAAGGAAGCTGTGTGGGAGTGGGTAGTCCTAGAGATTTACAGTCCCCTGATTTTACAACAGGATTTCATTCAGATAAGTTTGAGGTTTGTTTTTACTTTTCTATCAAAGTACTATTTTCGTAACTTCAAAATTTAGGTATATAGACAGTTTATCTTCAGTTTTATATTATTTTTACTTTAAAAGTGTGTTTAGTTGGTTTATAATAAAATATAATTAATGACATATGTAGTGTTAGTTTTTTCAAATTTGCATAATATTTCTAGTTTTATGATTTTAATGGCAGCTTTGAGCCCTTTATGTTTTATTTATGATCTTTCTGCAACTAAAATACATGTTGGTGTAAAATATAGGAACACTGTATAGATATATTGAAAAACATTTATAGCTGAATTATTTGAAAATTATTTTGTGAAATGTCAGTTAGTACCAGCTAAAAATTGTCAAAGGAAAATGATTTTGACTGTAAGCTTAATTTCAAATTCTGCATAGTCTCTTTCTTCTATGATGTTAACTGGAGCAATACAATCTGGAATGGAATTCCTCTCCTAATCTGGCACAATTCACATTAAGCTGCATAATTCCTAGTCCTCATCTGTGGGGAGGCCATTTTTTAGGCATCTCTTAACGTTTTATTCCATAATTGTTAATCTACAAGGAAGGAAACTGTCTGACTTATTAGATAGTGACATTTTTTTCTGACCACTATACATCCACAACACATTAGAACTAGAAATTCCTGAGACAATGGAAAATTTGTCTCAACAGGTTAACAGTCCCTTTTAAAGTGTCAATATTATTTGACTTTAATTTTATTCAGAGTACTTTAATTACATTCAAAGTGAATTATATGACATTTATATCAGACTTTCATTTTGTCTCATTTTAAAGTCATGGGCTTTAATTTTGAAGTTACTGCTTCATATCTTATTTGGATAAATTTTATTAACGTTTTTAATGATCATGTAAATAGAGATTTAATATAGAAACTTATTTCCCTAAAAATTATTCCCAAAGCTCACAATTCGGTTATAGTCATTGATTTGGTGTGAGAATTGGCCAAAGCACTAAATATAGAAGAAGTAACTGAATTGAAAATACTAGATTATTGTCATAAAATTATACTCTTTAATATAATCAACCAATATTTAAGTACCGACTATGCGTTAGCTACTCTGGTAGGTGCTTACATTTTTATTCATCTTTTGAATGTTTTTTTTGTTTGTTTTTACCCCCAGGGGAAAACTAAACCATATGTTAATGGTACACCTACATATTTTAGGGAAGATTTAAAACCGTGGGAAAAATCACCAATACTTAAACTATCTGCTCCACAGCCTATTCCCAGTAACAGAATCGATACCTCAAGCTCTTCCAGTTGGGTTGCTGGCTCTTTCAGGTAGGATATTCATTTTGTGCAAACCTGTTAGTCTGAAGAATATCATTCATTTTGAGTCAAATAAAAAATTTCAATGAAGCACATTTAAAAATAATACAGATTTCTAACATACAGAAAATCACTTAAATGCATACAAATTACTAAGTAGGTAAAATAGGTTTTTATTCCCCCCAAATTTAGTTGCCTTTGTATTGTCATCTGTAAATCTAGTAAATCCATATATAACACATGTAATGATTTAATATCAGCTTTTTGGGGTGGGGGGAGGGATAGTATATATTAGTTAAAACTCCCACTCAGGAAGACCATTTTGTCATTTGTAGGCTTACTTTATTTTTATTTTTTTGCACATTTAGGGGTATTTAAGATCTCACAAAATGTGTTGTTTTTCACAGTTAATTTTCAGAAGATATTCATTTAATGTTATACTGTACTTTTAACATATTTTAACCATTTTTTTTATTTAGAAAAGTAAATATTTTGAAACTGAAGTAGATACAATTAAAATGAAGTGTTCTTTTTCGGTGTTTATTGAGCTTGTACTTCATCTTTATATACCTACTATGATTTATAATATTCTAAAACTATTAATTGATTTACTGTTTATATTATTATCTGAATGATTTATGTAATTATTTTGAAATATGCTGTATTTTACACAGTTGGGACAAAGATTATGACATCCCAGTGTATGCTGGCACATGGTTTAAAGGTAGTTCAGGAATTGGTTTCAATTTTTTTGCTTAAGTAAACATTTGCAAGAACATCTAGAAGCATCACCTAATCACTAATGTTAGACTGTTTTATTAAACATGTTTTAAGAATAGCTTGGTGTAAAGTCAGCAAAATATCTTGGATATTTTTAAAGATTGTAGAATTTTTCCTCATTACGATATAACTCCCTGTGGTGGGTTTTTAATATTGTTGAGCATCCCCAAGTTTTTCCATTAAATTTTTTTTTTGTTAACATTAGACGGTAGTAGTAATTTTGTTAAAAATAAAATAATTTTTAAGTTCATCTTAAAGGATAAGAATTTAAATTGAACTTTGAGTTCTGCCTAAGATAAGTTACAAATCTTTCTGTTGCTTGGCTTTTTTGTTTCTTTGAGTTGAAATTATTTACCATTATGACTTTTGATGCATTTTAGTTGTTATTTATTTATTTATATATGTATAGATAAAAGTAGCTTTCATTCAAAATATCTTTTTTGAAGTTGGTCACAGTTGAAACAAACCTAAATTGTTCTCTCATAAATCTTATATATAATTTACAGTTTCAGTTAAATTTGGAGGTTGGACTTTTTTTTTTTTTTTCAATGGATTAACAAATGCATTGTAAAGTAACTTTTTATATGTCTTTTAGTCCTGTCAGCCCTCCTGTCATGGATCTCAGAACTATCATGCAAATCGAAGAAAATAGACAAAAATGTGGAGCTACACCAAAGACAAATTTAAGGTTGGTTTTTAAAAAGTTATAAAAAAGGAAAGATCATGTTGTTATAGTTTTCCCCTAAAGAATTAGACCTACTGGACCTTTTTTATTATTTTTCTGCATTTTAAGTTAAAGTTAATTATAAGCTCTTTTCTAGGTAATTTAGCCTCCCTAACATTATTTCTTAAATATATGGTAAAGATTTAGTTGGGTTGATAGTCCAGCTTCTGTGGAGTATAGAAGCTTGCCTCTAAAATGATCATTGTGGATTGGTTCTGATGCAAGTGTATTTATAAGTAAGAGGCTCATATGTAGCTATTACTTGGTCATTAATGCTATAAACTGATATTGTCACTGTTAAAACTTGTGGCCATTTTGATCCAATAATAGTAAAACCACATCAGATAAACAGAAAGCAATATAATTACCTGTAACCTTTGTTAAGCAGAAATTAATGTGATTGGTTTAATTTAATTTCTAGTAATCAAATTTCTTTTGGAATTAAACTTTCTTAGTAGTGAAACTAATTGGTTTTAACTTAATTTCTAGCAAAATGATTTCTCCTGGAGCTAAACTTTCTCAGAAGCAACGAAAAATGATCGCAATGACTACCAAAGAAAATAATTCAGGAATGAATAGCATGGAAACAGCTTTAATGGCTCCTTCAAAAACCTCAAAACCAGCACATGCATGGTATGTTCTGATTTCTATTAAAATAAGCATAGATCTGTGCATTAAGCGTTTAAGGTAGTTATGGCTTCTGGGTTTTTTTCCCCTGTCTTTTCAAATATTTCATTTCCCTCTTTGCTTTTAAGTCAAAAACTGGAACTTTGGAAATTTTGTTTGTTTGTTTGATAAGTACATCATGTTTTTAAAAGTTTTTTATACTTAGATATAATTTCTTCTTGGTATTTTAATTAGTGTTTAGAGAAGGGGCACCACAGAGCTCTCCAGGAGGTGAGGGAACAACCCAGGATTGGAGGAACTGGTGAAGACCATTGTTTACATTTCCCCTGTGGATAGTGTATGGAGCTCTATCCAGGTTTTCTGGCCAAGCTGCAGGGAGCTGTGGTGCGTTCCTGGTCACCCCTCCTGGAGCTAACTCCATCAGAAACAGGAGGGTGCTATAGCATGCAAACAAGGGACCCTTCCACCCAGAGATTGATCCAGCCGGTATAGCAGGATGCTGTTTCATGTACCCCAGCAGTGCCCCACCTGCAGGGCTACTCTGTATAGAAGAAGTGCAGAGATAGTGGAGCACTACTGTGTGCTCACGTGAGGATTGTCTCTCTTAGAGAGTGTGTAGAGCTAGTAAAATGCTATGGTACTTGCATGTGGAACTGCCCTGTCCAGAGAAAGTGTGGAGATAGTGGGGCACTGCTAAACACACACGCGGGGCTGCCCCACCTGAAGAAAGTGCGGAGCTATGAAAACTTTGTGGTACCCACATGCAGAGCTGCCCTGAATGGAGTGAGTGGGGTGTTGCTCTGCGCACATATGGCTGCCCTAGCTAGAGAAAGGGCAGAGCTAGTAGGTCATTGAGAAGCAGGCATGCATAGTGGCCCTGCTCAGAGGGCCTACAATTAAAGTAATAGGGAATGCAGTCAGGGCTGCCTGTATGGAGTGAGAGGGGTGTGGCACATGAAGAGATGCATTGGAAAGGGTACAGAACTAGTAATGTACGGCTATGTGCGCATGGTAGCTGCCCCACCCACAGAAAGGGCAGAGCTAGGAGGGCTTTGAGCTGCAAGTGTGCAAAGTAACCCTGCTCTGATCACAGACAGTTAAAGCAAGATTAGGAAGCCCTACCCAGATTAGAAAGGCAAGGGAGCATGCGCACGCCAGGCGACATAGTAGGCACTGCATGTTTCAGCTCTGACTATAACCAGCCTGCCAAAACTATTCAACACAATCTATACAGAGACCACTCTTTCAAGACTGGGAGATAATAGCTGTTCTCTCCAACTCATAGGAAAAAAACACAGTCATACAAAATGAGGAGGCAGAAGGATATGCCCCAAATGAAGGAACAAGAAAAGACTACAGAGAAAAACTCTAATGAAACGGAGTTAAGTAATTTGCCTAATAAAGAATTCAAAGAAATGGTCATAAGGATGCTCAACAAACTTGAGAGTACAATAGAGGAACTCAGCACTGAAACAAAGAGAAAATATAATAAAGAACCAGTCAGAAATGACAAATACTTTAGAAGGAATTGACATCAGTTTGGTTCATACCGAATAATAGATTAGTGACCTAGAAGACCGCATAGTGAAGATCACCCAATCAGAACAGCAAAATGAAAAAAAAAATTTTAAAAATGAGGATAGTATAAGACATCTCTGGGATAGAAGAAGAGGAGGAGGGGGAGGTGGAGATGATTGATCGAAAGAGAGAAATGGGCAGAAAGAGTATTCGAAGAAATAATGTCTAAAAATAGAAAGCGCAGAGTTCCAAGCCTAGAGCAGGACATACTGTAATTTAAGTGGCAAACATTAAGAACAAGGAGACAATCTTAAAGGCAGCAAGAATGAAACATCAAGTCACATACAAGGAAAACCCTATAAGGCTATCAGCTGATTTCTTAGATGCAGTTTCACAGGCCAGAAAGGAATGGCAGGAGGTATTTAAAGTGATGAAAAATGGAATCTGCAACCCAGGATGCTATATCTATCAAGGTTATCATTCAGATTTGAAGAAAGTTTCCCAGACAAACAAAAACTAAAGAAGTTCACAACCACTAAACCAGCCTTACAAGAAATGTTGAAGAGTCTTCTTTATGCAGAAACGGCCATTACCAGAAATAAGAAAATAAAGGAAAGGAAAAAATTTCACTGCTTAAGGCAAATATACAATAATCATAGTGAGTTGACCACTTACAAAGCTAATAGGAAGGTTAAAAGACAGTAGTAACAAAAATAACTATAAGGACAATAAGTAATCGAGTTACACAAAACAAAAAGATATAAAAGAACCAGTGGAGAGGGCAATAAAAATGTACTGCTTTTAGAATGTAATTGGACTTTAATGCCTATCAGCTTAAAATAGACTGTTAGATATAGATGGGAATATATTAACCTCATGGTAACCATAAACCAAAAATACACAAAAAGTGCACAAAAAGCGAAGAGAAAGGAATCAGTCAAAACAGAACCAACAAATCAAAAAGAAATTGTAGAGAACAAAAAAACCCAAAAAACAACAAAATGGCAATAAGCACATACCCGTCAATTATTCTAAACATAAATGAACTAAAAGCTTCAATTAAAAGACAAAGAAGGGGAAAAAAAGACATAAGGAGAGACACATAGAGAAATTGCCATGTGAAGAATGGAGTTCTGCTGCAACAGTCAACAAACACCAAAGAAAGCAAACTACCCGAAGCTAGGAGAGAAGCATGGAACAGATTCTCCCTCACAGCCTTCAGAAGTAACCAACTCTGCCAAAATCTTGATTTCAGACCTCTAGCCTCCAGAATATGAGACAATAAATTTGTTTTTTAAGTCAAAAAATAAAGACATAAGGTGGCAGAATGGTTAAGAAAATATGATCCACCTATATGCTGCCTACAAGAGACTCACTTTCGATCAAAAGACACACTCTGAAAGTAAAGAGAGGGACAAAGATATTCCATGTAAATAGAACCGAAAAGAAAACTGGTGTGGCAGTACTTATATTGATAAAATAGACTTCAAAACAATGTAAAAAGACAAAGGAGGACATTACATAATTCTGAAGAGGTCCATTCAAGAAGGGGATATATCATTTGTAAATACCTATACAACCAACAGCAGAGTACCCAGGTATATAAAGCAAATGTTAATGGACATAAAGGCAGAAATTAACGGTAATACTATAATAGTCGGGAACTTTAATACTCCACTTACTTCAATGGATAGACCATCTAGACAGAAAATTAATAAAGAAATAATGGCCTGAAATACATTAGACTAGTTTAATTTTATAGACATTAATAGAGCACTTTATCCAAAACCTGTAGATTACATATTTTTCTCAAGTGCACATGGAACATTTTCATATACTAGGATAGATCATATACTAGGCTACAAAACAAGCCTCAAGAAATTCAAGAAGATTGAAATTATATCAAGAATATTTTCTGGCCACAATGGCATTAAACTAGAAATCAACTGCAGAAAGAAAACTGGAAAAAGACACAAATATGTGGAAATTAAAAACATGCTTCTAAACAACCAGTGGATCAAGAGGAAATCAAAACTACTTTAAAACAAATTAAACTGAAAAACATAACCTTATAAAATTTATGAGATGCAGCAAAAGCTATAAAGTTATAAGATGAAAGTTTATAGTTATATGGATCTACTTCAAGAAGCAGGAAAAGTCCCAAATAAACAATCTATAGTTACACCTAAAGAAACTAGAAGAAGAGGAACAAACAAAACCCAAAGTAAGTAGAAGGAAGGAAATAATAAAGAGCAGAGCAGAAATAAATGAAATAGAAAAATAGAAAGTATTTATGGAACCACAAAAGATCACAGATAGCTGAAGCAATCTTGAACAAAATTGGA
Organism: Pteropus vampyrus; assembly: GCF_000151845.1. Lineage (NCBI taxonomy): Eukaryota > Metazoa > Chordata > Mammalia > Chiroptera > Pteropodidae > Pteropus > Pteropus vampyrus. The sequence continues at coordinate 2,856,816 of NW_011888883.1, forward strand.
CATATAATGCTCCCTGATTTCAAACTATACTACAAAGCTATAATAATCAAAACAGTATACTAGCACAAAAACACACATAGATCAATGGAACAGAATAGAGAGCCCAGAAAGAAACCCTTGCTTATGTGGTCAGCTAATTGACAATGGAGTAATATACAATGGAGTAATAGTAGTCTCTTCAACAGTGGCGTAGGGAAAATTGGACAGAAGCAAAAAAAAAAAAAACAAAAACTGGACCACTCTTTTATACCACATACAAAAATAAACTCAAAATGTGTTAAAGACCTGAAACCATGAAACTCTTAGAAAAAAAAACAGGTAGTAAATTATCTGACATCAGTCTGTAACGTCTTTTTGGATGCATCCCCTCGAGCAAGGGAAACAAAAGCAAACAAACAAATGGGACTTAATCAAACTAAAAAGCTTCTGTACAGTAAAGGAAACCATTAACAAAACAAAAATAACTTAATGGGAGAATATATTCATAAATGATATATCCAAAACATATCAAACTCATACAGCTCAACAACAAAAACAGTCCAATCAAAAAATGAGCAGAGGACACAAAAAGACATTTCTCCAAAGAAGACATACAGATAGCCAGTAGGTATGAAAAGATGCTCAACATCACTAATTGTCAGGGAAATGCAAATCAAAACCACAATGAGATACCACCTCACACCTGTCAGAAATGGCTATTATCAAAAAGTCAACAAATAACATATTGGCAAGGATGTGGGGTAAAGGCAGTCTTTGTGGTAGGACTGCAAACTGGTGCAGCCACTATGGAAAAAAGTACGGATATTCCTGAAAAAAACTAAAAATAAGTCTACCATATGACCCAGCAAATTCTGCTTCTGAGTATTTATCTGAAGAAAACAAAAACACTAATTAGAAAAGATACAAACCACCCACCTCTCTGTTCAGTGCAACATTATTTACAGCAGGCAAAATATGGAAGCAACCATTGATAGATGAATGGGTAAAGAAGATTTGCATACACACAATGGAATAATACGCAGAAATAGAATGAAATCTTGCCATTTGTGACAACATGGATGGGCCTAGAGGGTATTTTGCTAAGTGAAAAAGTAAGAAAAAGACAAATACTGTATTGTTTCACATATATGTGGGATGTAAAACATGAAACAAACAGACTCATAGAAACAGACCACGGATGGTTACCAAAAGAGATGGGGTGGGGGGATGAATTAAAAAAATGAAAGGGAATATAGTCAATAATCTGATGATATGTTTGCATGGTGATAGATGATTACTAGACTTAGCGATCACATTGTAAGGCATAAAAATGTGAAATCACTATATTGTACATCTGAAACTAATATACTCATTGTACCTAAATGACAAAATTTACAAAAAACTGATCGTGATGATTAAAAAAAAAACTTTATAATTACATTTATACAAGTTAAAAAGTCTTCGATTTACATTCATGTTTATATACTCTTTGTATGTTTTGTAGTTTAATTATGTTTTATTTTATTGTTTTTAAGTTTTGATTGGAAGCTCTGTGTTTCTGTGTGGAACAGGTTGACTGTGTATTTCCATGTTTTTTCTCCTGGGTCTGTCTCTTAATTTTCATATTTGGTTGCCAGCATTCTGGAAGCTGATTAGGGAGGGTAAAGAGGTTAGGCTCAAGGGGCTAAGGTTCTCACCATTTGGTATAGATTTTCATATACCTCTCCATTCAATGTGGACTTTACCTGCCTCTAGTGATTTTCAATCACACTTTCCTTCTACTAAGGTAGAGGAGGTACAGTCATCTGACCACATGGAGATAGGGAGGATGTCTGACATTCTTTACCACTCCATAAGTAATCTTTAGACTAATTTTCATGTTTTCATCCTCATGCCTACTTCAGGATCTGATAACATAAGATGGCTCCAATATATGAGCCTTTTCAGGGTTCTGAGCTTTACACCCTACTACCATTTCAGCTGATGAGAATTAGCTTTCTTTTATTTCCATTACATCAGTGATCTCTCTAGCTCTTTTCCATTTTAGTTTGCCATTGTCTTAATGCTTTACTTTTTGCCTTTGTGGGTTTGTGCCTTTCTAATTACTGGCCATGTTTACTTTATATGGGATTTCAGGGAGTGGATTAAAGTAGTCATTTGTCTGAAACTTCAGACTTTGATTTTCAAATTCAGAAAAAATTTTCTCCATAATTATTAGCAATATGAGCTCAGATTTCCATGTTGAAAGGACTATCTAAATTTCAAAAGAAATCTATAATGGCATGTTAAAGAGAATTCTAGAAACATAAGAACAAAGATGCCATAAAATTTGGCCAACAATATAATCAGGGTATTTTTTTCTTGACTGAAACCTAAGAGATGTTTATTATACATTTATTTTATGAAAATTTAAATACAAATGAATAATGAATTTTATGTATTTTGGGACACCAAGAAAATTTGACCAATTATTTTATTTTGTTAAATTTCTGCTAAATTAGTGGAGTGATCACATTGTAAGACATAAAAATGTCAAATCACTATATTGCATACCTGAAATTAATATTGTATATCCACTATACTTAAATGAAAAAATCATAAAAACAAAATAAACTGTAATTATTTAAAAAAAATTATTCATTTGTATTTAAATTTTCCAATCACATTTTCATAAAATGTCATTTCTGCTAAATTCTTTAAAATTTATGTACTGCTTTTATTTATACTCATTAAACAATGGACTGTGAAATATATGTACGTAAGATATGTATGTTAATATGTATGTATAAACATATATGTATAAAGCATATATAAAATACATATAATTTATTATTTGATTATGGAAATTTTTTCCTAAATTAATGGCACAGATTAGAAACCATTTGTTAGAAATTTTAAGAACACATTTACATAAAGTGGTTAATGTTTGATATTCCTGAATTTTGATGCATGCTTAGTATAAATGGAAATAATTATTAGGTTGTTAATTTTCTTGACTCCTTAGAATGCTGCATTAGTGTGTTGCTTGATTTTAAATCAGATAGACATAGGGTGTAAATACATATAGTATATGCTTGAAGAAATTAAAAATGGAATAGATTTGTTTTCCTGAAAATATCCCTTGTGAACGCGGCCTAAACAAAGTTTGTAACATTTAAACTTTGTAAAAAATTTAAAGTTTGTAAAAAGTAGAAAATTAATCTAAAATTAGCACTTTACTCTTATTTACAGGTTGTTTTTATAGAATGTATTAATTATTGTAGTGATTTATTAAGTTTTTAAAAATATTTCACAAAGGTACATCTTCATCTTCCTGATGAATTATTTAATGCGATTTTATTTCCTTAGATGTTTTTATACTCTAATATTAAGGTTAATGTACAGTTCATTAGCAGATCACAAAGCAGCTCTCTAAGTTTGCTTCTAGTCATAGTAAGGATTTTCACTAGTTTCTTCACACATTAATTCACCAAGTCTTTATGACTTCCAGTAAATAGTTGTACTCCTGCTACCAGCAGTTAGGCGTGTATGTTAAGTATTAAAAGTAATTGGTTCTTGCATTACAACAAAGTTCTAACCAGGCGGATTTTAAATCAAACATGAAATCATCAAGTGTATATGGGAGTTGGCCACTTTTCATTATCCAGTGTTTTACTTGGAGAAATAATACAACATTTCTCACCAGTCATCTTGAGTGAGAGAATGCACAGTCTTTGTTGCCTGACTTGATTTATGATATAAGTTCTTTCAAATTCCATTTAGAGCTAACCAATAAATTTCAATTATTTAATTTCACTAATTTTAATTATATAATTTTTTAGAACTAGAAATTTTATTCATTAAAGCAAAAATTTCAGGGCTGCTTTAGCCGAGGAACAAATCCTGATTAATTTTTTAGGTGGCTACAGATGTCTACAAATGCTTCTCCATGAAGTTTCTCTGGCTGCTGAGAAGGAAAATAGCCAGAGTCTATGAGTTAGGAAAAGTAAAATTGTGGGAAATCAGATACTGTTTCAAATTATGGCATGATCACTGGAAAGAATAATATAACTAATTTAAAGAAATCTACGTAAGACATTTTATAGGTAAATACTGTCCATGATTAATAAACATGTGAATTTAAGATATTTTGAATGTACTGTTATCTGTACTTATTTTTTTTTGTTTATTGGAGTAACGTTGGTTAATACAATTATATAATTTTCAGGTGTACATTATAATTTGATATATATATATTCTATTATGCGATTACCACCCAAAGTCCATTTTCCTTCAGCTACCATGTATTTGATCCCCTTTACTCACTTCACCGCCCCCAACCCCCATATATTTGACCCCCTTTACCCTGTCTACCTCTCTTCTCTTCCCCCACCCCCTACTCTCTGGTAGTCCATTGTCCATGTATGTCCCCGTGTCTCTGTTCGTCCTGTTCATTTGTTGCTTTTAGGTTTATATCACACATCTAAGTGATATCATGTGACTTTCTACTTTTTCAGTCTGGCTTGTTTTTCTTAGCATGATTTTCTCACGGTCCATAATTGGCAGTGTTTCATCTTTTCTTATGGCTGAGTAATATTCCATTGTATATATGTGCCACAGCTTCTGTACTTATTCTTAAGACATGTTTATTATAACTACCTTTTTATAATATCGCTTACTACATCTAGAAGTCCCCAGATTACCATTATAGTGAATCTGACAACTTGTGCTTTTTCTACACGTTACTGTGAAGTTTTTGTATTTAGAGGCATGAATTGCTTATAGGAGACATTTATTGGATTTTCTGGTAAGAGTAATTGCCAGCAGTATTCCCAGATGGCTAATGCTAACATTGTACACCATAGTTAGCTTGTTTATCAATAGAAACCTTCAGGTATGTATGCTTTCGTGAAGAGAAAAGAGTGGTGAGACAATGGGGAGTGGTTCTTTCGTATATGTATATAATTTATGTTCTGTGTATGCATGTGTTTGAAGGAAATTTTTGTGATAAAGTCAGATTAAGTTCCTTTTGAAGAAATATTTTTAACATATATACCTTAGTAGGTCATGTTTTTGATATAAATAAGAAAATCTCTCATAATGATGTAAGATTTTACTTAGAGTAAATGACTTAAATGTGGACACAACAGTATAGTGATTAAGCTGGAGTTCTGGAGTGAGCCTTGCCTGAATTTAAATTGCGAATCTGTTATTTGGTAGCATTGTGAACTTAGGTCAGTTATTTAACCTTTCTGTCTTACTTTTCTTGTCCATAAAGCGGCTAATACAGTACCTGATTCACAGGAGTATTGTGAGTTAATACATGGAACACTTTAGGATAGCACTATCAACATCGTATAATCAAATACATAAATGTTTGTTATTATTTAAATGAATTATTACTTTTGCTATATGTTCACATGATTAACTGATTTCCTTAACAAGTATTAAGTTTTGGTGAACTTTTTTAAAGAAAAATCTTATGTGAAGCAGTTTGTACTGATTTAATCTTTATTGATTAAACAGAATTTTGATAAATTTTAGCTTATTTTGTTATGAATGGATGCTGAGCTCATATGCTAACAAAACAAAGTGAATCATTCTCATTTTCCTCCCATCTGTGTTACCTTTGGCACTTTTTGAGGAGCATTGTTGTCTTGATTTCTTATTGAGGGCAGTAGTAGACTAGATGGCAGAGTATGAGTTTTGTGGTCATTAAGAATTGGGTTTGGATCCCAGTCCTGCCTCATCTCTGGTGATCCTCTGATTGTTGAGATCCCTGAACTTTGGTTGTACTCTTTTAAACATAGGTGGTGATGAAAATTCTTCTCTGTCAGGATTGTTGTAAGGATTAAATGAGATGATGTATGTAAAGTGTTTTGCAAATACAATTTGGTCAGAGTCAGAAGGCCTTGCTTTTCTATGAGGTACCCTAAATAGTTTATGAGCTTAATCTGGGTGCAGATTTTATGATTTCTTCAAAGTATGAATTTAACTTTTTAGGGAATTATCCAGTTATCATTTGTGTTCACTTATTAACAATGGCCATTTTGTTTTCTGTAAATAGGAAAAAAATTAAAATAAGATTAGGAATTTGTTTAATGATTGTTCATAATTTTGATTAATGTTATGGATTCTGAAAACTGTACTAAAGGTACACTGTAGTTCTAGTGTACAAATGTTATGGATTCTGAAAACTGTACTAAAGGTACACTGTAGTTCTAGTGTACAAATTAACTGTATTAACTAATGGTCCTTTTTGAATTAAATTTTTTAAATCAGATTCTAGGAAGGAAAGAGATACTAAGCCTATTAACTGTTTATATATTTCTTCATGCCAGAACTTCTGTGTTCTCATTTTCTTCTTTTTCTCTTAAATCAAAATTTTAGTTTTGTTAAATGCTGTGAAAATTTCGGATAGTAATAGATCTACATAACACTTCTCTGAATCAAGTAGTTTTAAATACATAAATTAATATTTGATCCTCATAACCACCATTATGATGGAGAACATGTTATCAATAAGGAAACTGAAGCATAGAGGTTAAATCAAAGTCAGAGTCAAAGCCAGCATGTGGCAGAGCCAAGATCTGAACCCAGTCTAGCAACAGAGCCTATGTGCCTATGTGCCTAACCCTGACTACCATCTTGCAAATCCTTTTTACATTCTTGATTGTAAAGTAAAAAAAAAAAAAAAAAAAAAAAAAATTGCTACATGAAAAGATTCTGATACCATAAAAATCTGAGTATGCAGTCTTTGGAAGCTAAATCTGTATAGGTAATTTTTGATTATTTTGTCTATTTTGGTGGTTAGTATTCTAAAATACATTATACTTAACTAATTCTCAAAATATCGCGTTGGGTGTAATTGATTTTATATTTTTTATTATTTAGGTCAACTTAAATTTTATTTCTTCTAGTCTGTCCATGTAAAATTAGGTTTAAATTTTAAATAATGTTATTGAAACATATATATATACAGAAGTGCAGTTATGTGTTTGGGTTGTTGAAGTTTCACAAACCGAACACATCTTAAATGCAAGCAGAACTCAAATCAAGAAGTAACATTACCAGCATTATTCAGCAGAAGTAGCATTTCCTCTACTGAGCTTACTTATTCTCTAATTTGCTGAGCATAGTTTTTGTTGTTACCTGAGACATAGTTATAATAGCTGTTTTTAATATCACTGCTATCATTCAATATCTGGGTTCCCTCCAGTGTTAGTCTATATTGCTTTTTCTTATCACATAGGTTTGATTAGTTCACAGTTGACAGCAAGAATCCAACATTGCATTGAAAACTGTAATTATATACTATCATTGTTAAATTTTTGGCCTGCGTTCTTTCCATTGTCCCCTTGTGGCTTCTAGCAATGACGTTTTTTAAAAAATGGATATTTTACACGATATTTGGTGTCTTTTACAGGTCATCTTCTCTACATTCATTTTCATCCAAGTCATTCCGGGATTTCTTAGAAGAAAAAAAATCTATTACTGGCCATAATTCAGGAGATCATATCAAAAAAGTTTGTTTTAAAGGAATTGAGAATTCCCAGGCTCCAAAAGTTGTAAGGTAATAAAATAAACTTACACATTTTCTACTGTAAAATGTTTTATGGTGGTTTTATGTTCTGAAGTGGTCTTTAAATTTTTATAAGGCAGATTTTTATACATTCTTTTACATTCAAAATTAACATGTCTTTTATAAGTTTTATTTTGGTATAATTGGCTTACAATAAACTGTATATTTAAAGTAAACAATTTGAAGTTTTGGCATACACATACACCTGTTAAACCATCATCACCAGCCACCTTCGACAGTGAATATAACTGTTATTCTCAGAAGTTCTCTTGGTAATCCCTGCCTCCCTTTCTCATCCTACTCCCTCTGCCACTACTAACCTGCTTCAGTCAGTATAGACTAGCTTGTCTATTCCAGAGTTTCATATCAATAGATTCATTCTGTATGTAATTTTTTAAATAATCTGTTTTTTTGACTCAGCACATATTGAGATTGGTCCAAGTTGTTATGTGTATCAATAGTTCACTCCATTTTATTGCTGAGTAGTTTTTCACTATGGATATGAAACAGTCTGTATACATCTGTTGCTGGACCTTTGAGTGTTTCTAGTTGTTTCTTTAGCTATTTTTGATACTGATTTTTAAAGTCCAATGTTTTTAAAAGAAGTTTATATCGTAAATGCATACATGTACCTTTAGTGTTGTTAAACTTTGACAGTAAAAATGATGTTTATGTCTAACTACATTTGAGTGCCACTTGTACACATACATACCACATATGTTTTGTATCTATTACATACATAATGATAATCAAATGTTTTAAAATAGTCATATATACATCTCTTATTAGAGTTGTCTATTCCAGGCAAATATTTTTAATTAGAAAAAATTCAGTTATCTGTTATCTTCTGTAATGACTCTACATCTTTTGTATTATTAAAAACTGAATATAATACAGTCTTTTTTGACGTAAGAAAAAGTTTTTTTTTTAAAGTTGTATCATGAGTGATGGCCTGTAGTGATGTCCATGTTTTTAAATAGAAAGGTATGTAACTTCCTTATTTTCCTACTGTGAGACACACAAATCTGCTTCTGTTTGTATTCATCTTATCCTCCTCTTTTGTTTTGCAATAGAAGAGTTACCCTTCCCATCTAAGGCTAATATTTATACTTCTGCTTGTATCTTAACCCTTTTCCACTTCAGAAGCCTTAAAACTAATAATTATCCCTGTCTTTTCTTGTGGATATTTAACCTTTTCCTTTTACGTAGATTTTTCCCATCTGGTTTTGAATATGCTCAGGTCTCTGTCTTCTGGGATAAGATAATCAATTCCTTACTCAACCCCACACTTTTTTCTAGCAATTGTTCTCTCATTACCAATCACCTACTCCCTTCACAGCCAGATTTCTCAAAAGAGCTGGCAGCTCCTACTCACTTCATAATCTATTTTGGCTTCCAGTCTCATTACTAAACTGAAACAATTTAGGCTAAGTTCACCAGTGACCTTCATATTGCCAACACCATGGACTTTCTATATGACTTGTACTCAGGTCATCTTCTCATTTCATTCTATATTATTTCTACACTGTCTGTTCCATGAGCTATGTTCAATTATTACCTGTACACTAGAGACTCAAAGTTTATATTGCCTGCCCACATCTATTATCTGAGCTTCAGACTTAGTTATCCAACTGCTTTCATTCTATTTGAATGTTAGAAATACCCTAAACTTTATGTCCAAAACCAAACTTAATGTTTTTTTCTTATACCTCTCTCATAAAAGCAAAATCTGAAACAAAAATACAGGTGATATATTGAAGAGCTCATTCTTCCTGATTTTTCTTACTCGATAAGTGGCATTTGCAAATCTTTGGCATGTCCATCTTCCTTACCAATGTCCAGTCTATCATCAGGACATTCCAGTTTTATCTCAAATATTTCTCAAATCCATATATTAAATTTAATCTCCACTCCCGTCACCTTCATTCAGGCTACTGTGATCTTTTACCTAGGCTACCTGAGTAAGCCTCCTAACCGGTCCTGCCATGGCCTTTCTTCTTTTCTTTCAGTACATTAAGGCAGTGTATTCTTTTTCAAGCACAGATTTTACTGCTCTTAGGATAAAAGCTAGAATTCTTATATGGCCTTCAATGCCTACCTAGTCTGGCTCCTGCCAACCTTTTGATGATCATCTTTTAACATGATTTCTGTATTCCAGCCATCTTGGCCTTCTCTTGGTTTCTCAGATACAATTTACTTCTTCCCACCTATATACCCTTTGACTAGTTGACTCTGATTCTTCTTTCAGTTTCCATTCAGCCATATTCTTTGGCGAAGTTTGACTTCCCTTTCAGGGTCTGTTTCCTGTTATATGATCTCAATGCACTTCTCACTCATCACACTTCTCACTCTTCAGTTTTCACAGTTATACTTAATATTAGTGTGATTCTTTGTTTAATGGTTTCTGTTACAAGTATTTTAATGTCTGTGTATTCAGCTATGTGTTCAGTGAGAGCAAAGAAGATTGATCTCTTTGCTCTTCACCAATGCTTAAAATGTTTCTTAGCATCTAGTAGGTGCTCAGTCAGCATTTAGTGAATGACGGGATAAATAAATGAAATAAAATTGTAGCTCTCTCTCAAGTAACATTTGTTTCTGATATAGCAAATTTATGCCTTAAGTGTATAAACTTTAAGTTATAAACAAGTTCATTTTTGTAAATTTTAAATATTTTAAATACTAACAATATATATTAAAATATCTTATTTTGGATATTTTTATTTGTCATGGAACTCTTAATATTAAGGATCTGTGGTTTCATAGTTGATCACTAGAGTGTGCTATAACATCAGGGCACTTAATTATGAAAAGTAGGGTATGCCGTTATAGTGCTTTGGAAATTTTAGTTAAAGGAATATGTGATAGTATCATTCTGTCCTTACCTTGGCTGTTTGGTAAGTGGAAGTTAATGTTTTAAATAGCTGTGTGTTATCTGATCACTGAGAAAGAAAACAGCTTGAGTTTCATTTTTTAATTTCATCAAAACTATGTAATCATAAGTTTTTTTAAAAAGGAAATAATAAAACATAACGGATGAAGTAGAATATTAATTCACTAAATTATGGGACACCTGATATATGTACAACAATCTGTTGGCCTCTCAGGTATATAGAAGTATATAATCCACAGGCCCATCATTAAATGTATTTGATATCTAGTTGGTAAGTCTAAATATGCATACATGGAAATTAAATGACAGAACAAGAATGAAATTATAATACAATATAACAGTATTAAAGAAATTACAGAGTAATATATGATTAGGTGCCAGATGAGTGGCTCAGAGAAGGACAAAATTATGGCTAGAGTTGTAAGGAAAACTTCATTGAGGAAGAAAGGCTTGAGTATTAGTTCATAAACATTTCAAATTCAATTCCAAATATTCCATCATTATCCTTATGGTCATATAAATAATACTAGAAAAAATATTGATCTATTTCATTGCCACAAGCTTTTGAACATAGGACGGGATTTTTAAATGGAGAGGAGAAAGGACAGTGTAAACAGAGGAAATAGTGGGAATTAAGCAAGAAGACAGGAATGCTTATGGTTCTTTAGGGAATTGGGGAGGGGGAGTGGCAGGGATTGGGGGGCTTATCTCAGGAAGTTCTACCAATCACACATTCTTGTTTTAATTGTAGAAAATGTAATTTTTTTCCCCCAAGGCTAAGGAAATCCAAGAATAACAATGTTATTTGGGAGGTTGGTTAAATGTAGAAAAGAGGGATTTATGCAATTTCTATTTGTTTATTGTTACTTATGGGTTCTTTTTCATTTTAAAGTGTTTTATTTTTATTTTACAATTACAGTTGATGTGCAGTATTATTTTGTATATATTTTATATCATTAAAACATTTTTTAAAAATCTTTTTCATAAGTAACTCTTTATATAATTCTGAGCAGAAAATGTGGTCTTGTGTTTCTAATTAGTGAGAAAAACTAATTGTCAGTCAAAATCACTATATCAGCTCTAATCTTATATAAAAATCTTGGTAGTTAAGCTAATAACAAATTTTTTAAAAAGTCACTTGTATGAGCAAAAAAGTAATTTATTCCTCTTAAAGTCTAAATTCAGCATGATTAATATCCTTCAGTTGAAAGTATTTGAAAGATTTTAGCTAGCCTACATAAATTTTATACCAATTGTCTATTGAGATGTCTATTTCTGTGTTGCAGATACCTTAAGCTTAATAATGCTATATTTTCTGAGAGCTTAGAATGTTTTTTATACTTGTTTAATAATAGTTCCATTTTGTTTAGCAATTTTGCTTCATTCTGAGATGAAATTTTGACAGACTTCAAGTTGTTTGGATAAATTTGTAATTAATGAAATTATCCATTGAAAAGTCATTAGTGGAAAGAATTCTAGGATTATAATTCTATGATCAGATTTGAGTTTCAGTCTAACACTTAGAATAACCCTTGCATGTGGACCTTTCTGAATATGTTTCATCGCACATGAAATGAGAACAGTGATTCCTATCTCATAGGTTTATTAAGGCTTAATCAGATAATATATATGATAGTACTTTATAAATTATAAAATGTTACATAGTTACACGTAAGCTCTGATCGCTTAACTTTGATTTAACAAGGCATATATAAGATACTTTAGTCCTAATATTTAATTCTGTTAGCCAGTGATATACCATTTTTTAAGACAGAGCTTATAGCTTAACATTTAAATACTGATTGGTTCGACATTATTTTTGAATTTCTTTGAAAGTGTCAAAACACGTTAGCCGATCTCCAGACATCAGGATGATTTTTGAGCACCACTTCAATCATTATCTGTTTTTGTTTTGCGTTATGCTTTTATGCCCCAGAAGGCCTTAGACTGACTTTAGGACCTTTCAAGGAACTTAACCAAGACTCTGTTTAAGGTAGTTATCTATTCCAACAGAATGTAGAATTTTTCCATTTATTTTATAGTCATCTTAATCTAGATTCTCATCACCTCATAACATGTTTTTCCCAAAGCTTTCTAGTTCATCTCTTTGGCTTAAATTTTCTCATGGTCATCTTTTATTTTATCCTGGAGACTTCTCTTATTTTGGATGTCATAGGTCAGGAATGCAGCATAGAACTTCCTTAAAACTAAGAACCCTGTAACTATACCTATTTTCATTTCCATTTGTATTTCACTGCTTACATTTGGAGAAAAAAATTACTAGTAATTCAAAGGAATAAGGAACTTTTTAGGAAAATACTCTGCTTTTATTTTATCCCATATTTAAAATTCTTTGGTTTTCTGCCTCAGTTATTTATTCTCTAATTACTTTTTCACAACAGCTATGTTCCAGGTGTTCTGCCAGACACTGAGATACAAAGATGAATGAAACACAGCCCTGTACCTTGAGAGACTACTGTTAAGACAGACTTGTAAACAATAAGAGCACAGCATATGAAGCTCTGTAATAGTAACTGAAGTGCAGTAGGAGCAGAGAGAAGGTGATATTTGAGCCAGTTTTTAAAGAATGAGAAGACATTTGTAATGGAATATATTCTACACTAAGGGGAATACTAGAAATAAATGAAGCTTTGTGATAACTGAAAAGACTGTAGACTCTGAGTCAAAATAGCCTGGATTTGAGTTCTGTGTCTGCCATTTACCCAATTTGTGAATCAGGCAAATTATACTCTGAGTCTCTGTTTCCTAATCAATATAAGGGAAATTAAATACTTCCTTCACAGAGTATTGCAAAGATTAAATGAGATACTGTATATAAAAATACTCACTGTAAATTTGCCCACACGTCAGGTCTAAACATTTTAGCTTTCACTGTTTCATTTTAACTTTATTTCCCTTTTAATCTCTTCCATACTTTTAATTCACTCATTCTGTTTATTGAAAAGAACAGCCTACCTTTATTTGAGCCACCAGCATCTTTCACCATTTCTATATTTGTACAACCAAAACTCTTATCTCAATGTCACTCTCCTCATTTTAATGTCATTTCCTCAGTGAAGCCAACATCATATACTCCCTTCTCTATTATTTTAATTTCTTCTGCAAATCCATAGTAGTTTGTACATGTTGGTGTAGATATCAATTATAGTACACTAACGTTGTTTTATCATTGCTTAAATACATTTTAAAATCTCTCCTACCAGAGTTTTTTGAGGAGAAGGGACTTAGTTTTAATTAGCCTAGTTTTCGACACCATGGTGCTGCCATATTTCTAATAAATGTACATAAATGAATCAGGAAGTCATTATTTTAGGCACTATTTGTTCACACTCTGACTTTGTTGTTAAACCTGTCTAGGCCTACGTTTGCTCATTGTCAAAAGACAACATCGGATTAATCGACGTAATCTCTAGGTACCTTTCTAACTCTAAAATTCCATACTTAGACCAGTCTCTATAATACCTTTGCTGATTTTCCCCCTTACAGGAATGCTTCCTACTCTCCTCATCCTCTTTTATTGACTTCTCCGTGAGGTCCTTTCAAATGACCAAATCTTTTTGATTTTTATAGTCTTTATAGTTAGTAGACCTCAGTTTCTTAGTGTCTTAGTGTCATTTTTGTTGTACTATATGTCATTTTATATGTTATTTCCTCATCTAGTTTGAGTTCTTGGAAGTCAGAGATCATGTTTTATATTTCTGTTTTATCTGTAATCCCTAGCTTGTCAAAACTACTATATTGTAGTCACTCACAAAATTTGGCAGCTAATTATCTGGTTTCTATATACAGTGAATCCTCACTTAATGTCATCAACAGGTTTTGCAACTTTAAGCAAAGTGAATATAATGAAACCAATTTTACGGTAGGCTAATTTATAAAAATAAAAGTTCCTGTGGCATTTCATCAACATAACTAAACGACATTGAACAAAAGGATGTTACTCTAGGACCTCCTATATTTTGAAACAGTGTTAATTTGTCACTTTTAGTCATAAAATATTAATGTAAAACATTCTTTGCAAAGTTGTATTTCTTAATATATGTTTGATTACAATAAATGGCTATATGATATTATTTAAAAAAGAAACCATTCTCACAAGCAAGATGTTCCCCTATGGTAAATAATACCAAGATTTTATAAGACCTCTAATTTTTTTTCTTTGCTTATAATTTTAAAGGTAAGTCTGACTGCACACATTAATTTGTCTCCTGAGTTAAGGGGTTGCAATTCCTCCTCTGTCTTTCTATTAATAAGCTGTTTAACTGATGTTACTGGAAGCTTTAATTTTCAGTTTTGGCATTTGTTTTGCAGATGCTCTACTCATGGTATCCCAGGACCAGAAGGCAACCATATTTCAGATCTGCCACTTCTAGACAGTCACAAGTAAGGTTAATTGGCTTTGGGACCTCCAAAGGTATTCTTTTGCTTAGCACTGAAAAGAATATTAAGAAATTGGGAATAGTATGATATTGAATAGAATGTATTATTTGAATACTTTATGCTGCACAGTTTGAGTTATCTTTCTGTTGTCACATTGCTCTTGCTCCATCTCACTTTTTGATGTTTTCCAAAATTTTCTCTACGGCACTGGTCCAAATGAAATATTAGTTCTTTTCTATTTCTCACCTCATCATTCTGTAAATGGAATGCAAAAGCTTCCAGACCCCTTATGTCGTAAGTCACTGGGAAAAAATGTAACACTGTTAAAGAGGAGGTTTTATGTGCAAAAATTCGAGAAGATGAATAAGAACTCATTATTACTATTCTTTCAGTCCCTGGCTGTCTTCTTCATTGACTGCTCCTTCTGTGGTAGCCCCAGTCACTTTTGCGTCTATTGTAGAAGAAGAACTACAACAGGAAGCAGCACTTATCAGAAGTCGAGAAAAACCCTTGGCTTTGATTCAGGTAAAGAACATGCCTTAGGGAAGAATTACACTACATTCTATCCTTAGGTCTTAAGAAAATTATGTTCGTTTGCTTTGTGTAGGTGCATATATTTATCACATTAAAATGTGAATGCAATGTAAAACTAAACAGACATTCATCAATTTAAATATTAATTGCAGTATTCAGGATAACTAATTTAGAACTAATAAATTGTGATAAAGCTAATATTTTTAGTACTGATGATGCTTTGAACTGTTTTAAGAGACCAGAAGAGAACTTGGCATTATTTAGCACTCTACACTGCCTCAGAATTTCAGTAAGAATCATTAAGAGTTCTTAGGTTGTAAGCAGCAGACCCCAACTCTAGCTTACTTAAGGAAAAGAGAATTTATTGAGGGGTATTAAGATTCTACAGACTAAGCTGAAAGACTAGAGAGCCCTAGCTGCCCTAGAGAGTTTAGAAGCCAGTGTTAGAAAACTTGTACAATAACAAAGTATCTCACAGAGTGAAACTATTGGAATGAATGAACTCCAATAACTGCTTTCAGTTTGTTTTTTTTTCTACTCAAGATTAAAATTCAAGGAAAGGCAGGTATCTGATTATTCTAGCTCAGGTTTCAGGCCTTCAGCCCTCTTCTTGCCAATAGGATAGCAGGATACCTAATTTAATTTCACTGTATTATACCCATAGAAAATGGTAGTTCCACAAAAGGAAATTGGAAAGCTGATATAATCTTTAGTTTATAATTAAAGAATAAAGCAAATCTTTTTTTTTTTCTTCCCTCCTTTCAGATTGAGGAGCATGCAATACAAGATTTATTGGTTTTCTATGAGGCATTCGGCAACCCTGATGAGTTTATCATTGTTGAAAGGACACCTCAGGGACCACTGGCAGTACCTATGTGGAATAAGCATGGATGCTAGTTTGCTGTGGAATTAAGATGCATTTTTCATAAATCATGATTATTATAAAGAAAAGCTGTGGAAAAGAGTTCTTACAAATTTGGTAACATCATTCTAGATAGAATAAGAAAGATCTAATTTCTTTACTGCAGTTTAAGCATATATTTGTATGATTAAAAAGAAATCCCTTAGAATTGTGATTTTAGTAATTTTATGTAAAAATGTGAGAGGAAAAACTAGGTTAAGTTTAAATAGAATCATTTCTTCTGAATTGTCTTAAAAGGAAAACATGAGTGATTGAAGTGTATAATTTTAGAGTGATGCATTAAAAATAACTTCCCATTAGAGAATTTGGGATAATTTAGGTTTTTGCCAAATGTCTGTTGTCACTTTTTTTTAATATGACATTGATGAGCTTAAAGTATGAGCGTTAGCCATTATTTCTGACCCATTAATGGCCAAAGTTTTGTGTTTACTACAGTAGTTATGTCTCCATTCTTGTCATTTTTTTCATCAGGCTATGAACGTTCTAGTCTTTTTAAAGCTTGAACTGCTCAAATGCCATATTATTTTAGTTTGGATAGCACATTCTCTATTTTGCATTAAACTATGGAGTTTAACAGTAGAAAGGAAATATGAACACTTCTGACGAGCTTAGTTCAAGATAATAGTTCCTTTGTAAGATTTGGAGTCAGTGTGGGTTGTTTCTTGGTGGGGAGGGGAGATCTTATAAAAGCCTAATTGGGAGAGAATCAATTTCTCAAAGAGTTAAAATTTTGTAAAATAAATGCTTAATTATACATTATGAGAATTAAATAATTTGGAAGAAGATTGATTACCTTATTTACAATGTTATGTAATCAGAAATTCTCTGAGCCAGGTTATATAGACAAACATTGTTTTCTTTATAGTATGTTTGATTTTTGAGTAACCACTCAATATTTTAAAAACAAATGTTAAATCTGTGTTCCAGTATCTAGACAGATTGGGAAGGTTTGTTTTAGTTTCTGGGACATAAGCCTAGGGTAACATACAGGAAATTTACTGCTATAATTCAGTTGATGGAAATACAGCTGGAACTAACTCAGCACTTGAAGTTTAGCTCTACTCGAAAGCAGCAAACTTATAAGCAAATGTCAATAAAAATTAATATTGATCACTGCTAATGTGTGTTTGATATCTTGTACTATATTAGCATCTATTATAGAAGGAATTACTAATTGTTCTTCCCGATGTCATATATGACAGTCAGTATTTAAGTTAATGCTTTATACTTCTTTGACTACTTAAAAGGGGTTTTTTTCTAAAATACACTGTGAAAAGTTTAATATTATGTGTTTGAGTAAATTGAGAAGAAATGAATTTTATGTTTTATTGATATTACAGTAGAGGCCTTATGAAGTAATTGATTTATTTTATTTGAAGCTTCAATTCTTACATGTATATTGTCATCTTTAGTATATAAAGATGCTATGAAGTGATGATTTTCATGGTGTACTTCATGCCATTTGGGAAGCACCCTAACGGGCCTTTTTTGGATGGGATGTAAAAGAAAGACAAGGGCCGACCAAATCTGTGGGGCGTTAGGCCTTTACAAACCTCAATCAGAGCAGTTGCATTTTATGACCTGTTTTATAGTGAGATATTATATAAAATTTCATTTGGAAAAAAAATTATTTTGCTCGTAAAATGAAAGATAAGCACGCTATAAACTATAATTCATAAACAATTCCATGAAGATTGCAACTTGATACATTGCCACCGAAAAGCCCAGGAATGTGATGGCTTTTTTCCCCCTAATAATAACATTATTCTGCCAGCAATTATTCATCTTTAATCCTATGACTTCAAGAAAGACTTAATAGAATTGAAGAAAATATAGAAATGGGCAATTTAAAGGATCAATGGGATGCCAGAGTTTTTAAGATTAAGCAAACAATCAGAACTCTTTAGCCTGGAAAGGTGATGGGAGGTAGAG
The DNA here is from genome assembly GCF_000151845.1 of Pteropus vampyrus. Taxonomy (NCBI): domain Eukaryota; kingdom Metazoa; phylum Chordata; class Mammalia; order Chiroptera; family Pteropodidae; genus Pteropus; species Pteropus vampyrus. The sequence continues at coordinate 2,875,035 of NW_011888883.1, forward strand.
AATTGAGAGTAGGGGTTGTGGTGTTAGAGCAGAATACACTTAAAATATGCAAAACCAAGAGGTCTGTCAGATAAAGGCAAATTTGTTGACTAAATACAAGATTCAGGACTACTCTGAAAGTTCTGAAGAGGTGGCTTTTAAAATAAATTTAAAGACAATCCTACTTTACATAGGAACAACAACAGATAGTTGAGAAAGATATTGCTAGTTAACATCTAGGTTGGTTCTGTAACTCTCGGAGGCTGGGGTGTATATGTTTGTTCATGATTAAGGGGGCTGATAGCTGTTTCATAAAATTTTAGATCTAAAAAAGCCTTTATAGATTATGCATATTCACCTTCTTTTATAAGTTGAAGAAAATGACCTTCAGAGAAAGTGACTAATGAGAATGATGTCTTCTGTCGTTTCTCTGGTTCGCCTATGACTACACTGACTGCCTCTTAGAAATTGCTAATTGTCTACAGCAATTTAGCCAAGACTAAGAAAATATTAAAAAGCACTTAGTAAAAATAAGTGTAACTCAGAAGCTTCTAGAATTGGCAATATAAGAGATATTTTTTAGAAAAAACTAGAACAACCTTCCACCAAGGAACTGAGGACAAGTAATGTAAGATATTTGCAGTAATGCTTGTGGATATATTTTTGCTTGAAATGATGCTCAGTTGTGCTAGATACCAAAACAATTGTGACCTTTCATTACACACATGACCATCAAACTATATCCTACCCTTATATATTTTATTTTCTTATATGTCTCTCCTTGGCTGCTTGGCTGGCATTTCATTTGTGTCAAAACTGAATTCTGGCCGCCCGCAAACTCTCTAATCTTTTTTATTTCCTTATCTCTTAATCTGTCATTCTCCCAAATCATTTAGGCTGAACTTTTGGATTCTTCTTTGTCCCTTTTCCTATTTTGCCCCTATATTTATATCAATTCTTTCTCTGCAATATCTTTAATCTTTTCCATTCCATTCTTATTACCACAATTATGTTTTATGTTCTTAATTCTTTTCAAAAGTTCTGAACCCTTTTGGGCTCAGACCCTTTTATACTAAAAAAATTATTGAGGACCTCAAAGAGGTTTTTTATATGGATTGCATCTATCCACATTTAATTAATTCAAAATTAGAACTTTAAAAATTCAATTCATATTAAAATTATAAACCATTACATGTTAACATAAATAACATTTTTAATGAAAATGTAACTATTTTACAAAACAATTAGCAAGAGTGGTTTTTTTTGTACTTTTATACTTAAAAATATATCTCAACTTTTCAGTTTTAAATCTTTACTACCTTATTTAATAGAAGACACATGTCATATAGTATCTGGAAACTTGAAAAATTGAGATTGAAAAGGGCAAATAACATGTCATGAAAAAAATTTTTTGATCTCACCACCTAACTCCTGAAAGGTTGAGAAAACGGTTGAGAATCACTGCTTTAGTCCCTTAACTGCTACTATCCCTTTCTGTCTCCCTTATCCAATCCATTAAACTTACTACCTCCCAAACTAATACTCCAAAGCAAATGGTTTGTCTTTTTCCTGATCCGCACAATTAAATTACTGTATCTACACTTTAAGTAAGTTCATATATCTTCTGCTTGGCCTTCAAGTGATTCTTTTCATCTGTACATGTAATGGTGGAGTCAAAACTGAATTATGTTTCTCCCAAATAGTCTTCAAGCTTTGCTCATGCAGATCTCTACCTAAATTTTTCTTTTTCTTCACCTAATTGCAATTTTACCTAATCATGGTTAAAGCACCCCAAATCTTATTTCCTTTATAAAGTTTTTCTTGTCTTTTTCTTTCCATATCGCCTCAAAAATAAAACCAGTAACATAACTAGATGAAATTATTTCCTCTTAATATTGTATACCTTTTAAAGAAGGTAGTTGTCATATTCTGCCACAATTTTTATTTTTCTATCAGTTTTTATCTTTTACTAAATTACTTGTATTTTGAAAGCATAGACTAGGCATTCTTTTCTTTATTGTATATGTATTTAAAACTTTTAAAACCTTGAACCATAACACAGGTAAGTGCACAAGACAAAAATATTCAGCTCAGTGATTTACCAGTAGGTCAAGAAATGGACCATTAACAGCACTGCAGAAAGAGGTATTTGGTATAATTTACTAATATTTAATTGAGGATTTTGCTATAATTCAGAAGTGATGTTGGCCTGTAGTTTTCTTTTGCTATCTTTTTCTGGCATTTTGAATCAGCGTAATAATGGCCTCATGGAATGAGTTGAGAAGTATTCACTTTTCTGGAAGTGTGTTATAAATGATTGATATTATTTCTTATTTAAATGTTTGATAGAATTAACCAGTGAAGCCATCTCCCCGCCTCCCCGCTCCCCACTAAAAAAAAATTTCAATTACAGTTTACATACAATATATTAGTGTCAGGTGTACTTTTGTTTTTACTTAAAAAATTTTTCCTTTCAATTACAGTTGACATACAACCAGGAATATAGCACAGATATTAGACATTTATATAACTTACCAAGGGATCACTCCAATAAGTCTAGTACCCATCTGACACCATACATAGTTATTATAATATTATCGATTACATTCCCCACTGTCATTTTTGATTTTGGTTATCTCTGTTTTCCTGCCTTTTTTCCTGGATTTTATCAATTTTGTTGATCTATTCAAGTAACCAACTTTGGGATTCCCTTTGATTTTTCCCTATTTTCTTTTTCATTGGTTTTAACCCTGACCTTTATTATTTCCTTTATTTCCTGCTTGCTTTAGCTTCAATGTGCTGTTCTTTTTTCTAGATACTTAAGCTTAGAGTATGGATTTAAGATCTTTCCAAATATAGGCATTTAAAGTTATAAATTTACCAGTAAGCACTACTTTAGCTGCATTCCCTAAGTTTTTATGATTTAATTTTCATTCAGTTCAAAATATTTGCTAATTTTTTATTTCTTCTTTGAACTATGGATTATTTAAAAGTATATTGTTTCATTTCAAAATATTTTGGATTTCCCCAAATATTCTTTATCTTTGATTTCTTTGATTTTGTTAAATTTGGAGAACTTCTTTTGTATTGTTTTAATAGTTTTTAATTTATTGAGATGTTTTATCTTTTACTGTCTATCCTTCAGAGAATGTTCCATGTGTTCATGAGAAAAATATGAATGAATTGACATCAGCCTCTTATGAAAACATACAAAGTCCTATGTTGAGTACACAAATTTGTTACCTAAATAAAGGACAAGAATAGATGCTGAAGAACAAAAGGGGCAGACTGTGCTGGATATCATCTATTTGTAGCTAGGATTCATTCTCTATTCTCCCACTATTATGTCTCGTGAGGTTGAACTTTAGGATGTTATCGACCAGCTCATTTCCCCTCTGGCTTCAAACTGGCTACTACATAATATTGTAGTACTACATAATATTGGCAGGAGGAAAGAGAAAAGATTTTTTAAAAAATTTTCTGTCCCCACTGCTCTGAAGTGTGTCTTGGCTGTACTCATGGGAAAGTCCCCGCTCCTTTCAGGCAGCTTGCTCTCCACACAGCACTCTCTCTCCAGATTCTGGTAAATGTTTTTTTCCCTCACCCATTCAGATCTAAGAACGGCAAAGGATCCATTGTTTCTAGCCTAGGTTACTGCAATATCCATTATAATTTACCTGAGTCCTGTCCACAGTTTTATAAAGGTTCTATTAATAATTTACTCAAGTTGAGAGTGCTGTTTTCTGCTGGGACTCTGCTTCAGAGATGATGTGAGTAATGGAGAAAAATATGAGAATGCAGAGGTTTTGGTTCAAGGATATTTTATCTAGAAATTTGGCAGTGAATGAGTAGATGCTTAAGCCACAAATGGTAGATGGAGTGCTTTGTGTTTGAAAAAATGGAGGACTACACATTAAGAAAGAAAGTGAGTAGTCAGTGCATATAGAAAGATTGGAGATGCTGGGAATAGAGGAAATAATTGCAGAATGGGCATGAAGATGGAATTAAGAGTACAAAGTAAAATTTGTTAGAAAGTAGAGAAGTGCTATTTATTTCTCCTAAATTTAAGGGAAGAAATTGAGGATGGATAATCATAGATGAGTTGTTTTCAGTTTGGTCTCCAGGTCAGCAACATCAACACTACTGGGAGCTTGTGAGAAGTGAAAATTATTGGGTTTTACTGAATCCAAAAATTGGGGAGTTGAGCCCCACAATTTTTAACAAGCCCTCTAGGTGATTCTGATTCGTACTAAAGTTTAAAAAAAAAACCACAGTACTGAGGACAGATATTTTGAGGTGAAAGAAGAGAGAAGCCATTTTGGGCTTGATGATCTAGACAGTTATTTTCCATACCACAGAGAAGGTTGGTAACTAGAAGAGAGTGGAAAACATATTTGCTATATTTAATTTTAAAAACCTTAATTTGTGTTTATTAAATCAGGGGCTCTTTATTGATAGCAAAAGAAGATATTTACAAATTGCTTACTTTTTAAATCTCAAATATTTACTAAAACTTAAATTTAAAAAAAAATGTCCTTAGCTGTCCTAAAATCTCCTAGTCCTAATTATAACTTGCTATTAAGAAAATAAAAGTTTTTCCATAGATCAACTAGACAGAAAGTCAACAAGAAAATATCGGCCTTAAAAACCATGTTGGATCAGATAGAATTAACATATGTACAGATCATTCCATCCAAGAACAGCAGAATACACATTCTTCTCAAGTGCACATGGAACTTTCTCTAAGAGAGATCATATGTCAGACCACAAAACAAGTCCTAATAAAGTTACGAGAATTGAAATCATATCAAGCATCTTTCCAACCACTATGGTATGAAACTAGAAATTGAACACAAGAAAACTGGAAAATTCACAAATATGTGAAGATTAAATGACATGTTACTGAATACTGATCAGTGGTTCAAAGAAGAATTCAAAAGAGAAATAAAAAAATAATAAAACAAATGAAAATGGAAATACAACATGCTAAAACTTATGGGATGTGGCAAAAGCAGTTTAAGGGATAAATGGCTACATCCAGAAATCAAAATTTCAGATAACCTAACTTTACAACTCAAGGAACCAGAGAAAGAATAAACAAAGCCCAAAGTTAGTAGACAGAAAGAAAGAAAGATCAGAGTGGAAATAAAGAAATAGACATTAGAAACACAATAGAAGAGTTCAATGAAACTAAGAGCTGTGTTTCTTTTTTTAAAGATAAACAAAATAGACAAAACTTTAGCTAGACTCCCCAAGAAAAAAACTCAAAATCAGAAATGAAAGATGAGCTATTACAGTTGATACCACAGAAATACAAAGAATCATAAGAAACTACTATGAGCAATTATATGCCAACAAATTGGACATAAAAGAAATGGGTACATTTCTAGAAACATACAACCTACTAAGACTGAATCTTGAGGAAACAGAAAATCTGAACAGACTGATTACTAGCAAGGTGATTGAATCAGAATCAGAAATCTCTCAACAAAATTCCAGGACCAGACGGCTTCACTGGTGAATTCTACCAAATATTCAAAGGAGAATTAATACTAATCCTTCTCAGACTCTTGCAAAAATAGAGAGGAGGAAGGAACACTTCCAATTCATTTTATGAAGCCAGCATTACCCTGATACCAAAACCAGACGATGCCACAGAAAATAAAATTACAGACCAATATCCCTAATGAACATAGATGCAAAAATTCTCAACTAAATAGCAAACAATTCAACAATACATTAAAAGGACCATACACAATGATCAAGTGAGATTTATTCCAGTGATGCAAAGATAGTTTGAAATATACAAATCAACGTGATTCACAGCATTAACAAAACAGGATAAAAATCATTTCAATAGATGATAAAAAGCATTTGACAAAGTTCAACATCCATTTGTGATAAAAAGTCAACAAATTGGGTATACAGGGAACATACCTCAACATAATAAAAGCTTTATATGACAAGCCCACAGCTAACTAACATTGTAACATTGTGCTCAATAGCATGCCTCTGTTGGCATATCACAAAGCATGGCCTCACTTTCCCTGTACTGATTTTTGTGTGTGCGTGTGCTCTTTGCCCAGTTGGTTAGAATGGGCCAGAACTTACTTATCTCGCATAAATAAATTTTGGAGATTTACTATACAGCATAATGCCTATAGCTAACAGTATAAATTTTATACTTAAAATTTGCCAAGAGGGTTGATCGTGTGTTGTTAACACACATGCACACACTACTAATAAAGGAAATAGGAGGAAACTTTGGGAGGTGATGGTTATATGTCTATGCCCTTGGTGGTGGTGTGTTTTTACCGGTGTATACCTATCCCTAAACTCATTAAATAGTATACATTAACTATATACAACTTTTTACATGTTAATCATACCTTCATAAAGTGGTTTAAAAAAATAAATCTAAAGAAACAGTTAAAAGAGCTGAAGGAGCTGAGAGTGATGGCTTCTGAGCTGGGGTGAGGTAGCAACTATTTTGGCACAAATCCTTTTAGCAGGGTTTGATTTCTAAGCTCTACAAGTGTATTACTTTTAAAATAATTTAAAACTTGTAAAATTATAAGCTGAAAAATGTAGTAAGTAGATTATTTTATAGAAAAGAGAACTAGACATAATTCTTGCTCAGAACAAATATTGATTTAGCTTGTGTTTAATATTAAAATTTGAGACTATGTAAAACAAGTATCCTGAATTTGGTTAACATAAAAGCTTTAATTATCAAGCCAAATTTCCCTCATAAAATAAGCCCCAGTTTCAGAAAATGTGCAGTGTAAAGCATCTATCTTTATGCTGTTAACTATCAGATATTTTAAGGCAATATCTATGGTAGAGTATAACACAAGCATTTAGATTATTTACATATATTAAACTTGTTTCATAGCCCTGAAAACAATTACTTATTAGACTTGTTAAAAGTAAACTTTTGAATTCTATATTGATGTATTAATGATATGAAGAGATAAATTATATATTCTGATAAATTACCAAAGTAGATCATATGGCATAGCAGTAGATAAACATTTGAATAAATCCTTTTCTAATAATGAATTTCTGGGTCCTCCTGTATGGATTATCAGTGAAGAATGTAAATCTAAGGTAGGAAGTTAACAAAAGAAGTTACTTATGTTTGAGGCTGATTTTTATTAAACATTTTTAATATCGGCTTTAATTTTATGTTCTATTTGAGCCTTAGGTTCTTAGGAATCACTATTTTGAGACTTGCATTTTAAGAATATGTGAATTCTAAAAGTATTCCAAAATTAGAAATTAGAGCTTTTTTTATAGGTTACTGGGCGTTCAGAAGTCCAAATTTTCATGTTTTAATGTAATGAAAGTCTCCAAATGAGGCACTAACTTTCAGATTAATAGGCCCAGATGGCAGGTTAGTTTAGAATTTTAAGTTGTGAATTGTATCACAATTAGAACTGGAAAGGTAACAGTTTTGTATTCTACATGAAAACATCTAAAGTTGCTAGGTGGATAAACATTTAAACAGAATTTCACGAACTGTATTTATCAGTTTATTTTTCCTTGTTTTTATTTTATTGTGAGCCAAATCAGCTAAAAAGTCAGAAGGCAAAATGATTTTGTTTGTTTTTTTTTAGGTCGTCATGAACTTCAAATCAAGCTAAATGACAAGTGTGAAAGTTCTGGGAAACAATATGTTCTGGAGTATCATAATACTATATTTTATATACTTTTAGGAGTTTAGGACAGAAGGGAAGTAATAATATCCACCCTCACTGGAAAAACTATTTAATAAGATAGAAAATAAAAGTATCTTAAGTTCAATTCATAACAAATTATGCCTGACGACTAAATGTCTTAGTTTAGACCCTTTTAAAGTGTTCTATAGGTATAAATTACAGATAATTCTATTTAAATATTGTATTAGTTATTGTAAATCTCAATTCTTCATTTCTTGTGAAATAGAAATAAAGCATTTTTATTTTACTTTAAATTAATTTTTAGAGAAAATGAATTTATTACTATTGTATCTCTAAGTGCCTTTTGTTACATAAGTCACTGGCTTCAATTAAGTCATTTAAAGGTTTATAAAATAATTTTGAAACTAATAACAAATTTCAGTTATTTGTAAAAATAGAAAAACATTAAAGTTTTATAACTCTAGTATTTCTTTTATTTCCTATCCCAGCAAAATGGAAATAACAGTAAGCTGGAATGAAAAGATAATTTTACCTTCTAAGAATAACATAACTGACCAGGCGTGGGTTTGCTCATTACTCTGATGTTGTTACTATAAAATAGAATAGTGTATGTGACTCATTTTGCTGTCATTAGAAAAGGAAAATTTAGAAAAAGAGGCGTTTAGTATGATTTCATGTTAGATATATGCCTGTAACTATGAATCTAAAACCATCACCATCAACATCACACTCATTAGGAAGAATTTGTTTAAATAGCTACGGTATAAGAGGGTTGACATTTGAGCTGAGAGTGGTGGAAAATAATATAATATCAGTGTTCTAAGAGCCTTTAAGAAGAGATATAGGTAGTAAGTACCGGAATTAAAGGCAGCGACTAAGATTTAAATAATTTTATTTTTTGGTTGTATGTTAAACAACGTTCATTTTGCATTAGTTAAATAGAATCCCTCCTCAAATTACCTTATTTTAAACTTTTAGTCTTAAACATTTTAATAGCACATGATTCAAGGTGAAAAGAAGGCTTATTAGGAAGGAAATTTGCGTTCCTTTTAACATCATTTGCTCTCAGAGTTGTTAATGTAAACTTGCTACTCCTCTAGGGTTATCTTCAGAAACCAAAGGCACAGTATGTATAGTTTCACTAAGTTTGCCAAAGGCTTATTACTTTCATTGGTAAGATGCTATCATGCCATATAAGTTATTTGTAGAGTTCTTGTGGAGCTATAGCACTTTGGTATCACTCGTGTCAGGATTAGATAGTTTACGGAAATATCAAGCATTTTAAAACAGGGCAGAATGTACGCTCAGTGCAGGGTTTCCTACAATGTTTTCTATGGAATACTAATTCTGAGTAGTGCTGATAGTGCTATAGGTTTCTAAAAAATCCTGCAATTACGTTAATTTGGGAGACGTTGGGTGAAAGACTACAGAACTTCTCAGGACCTTTAATTTGCTAATATGCATTGCAAATTCAAGAAGGGCTTTTACAACATGCTTTTAAAATTACATTAAATTTATGCAATCAATGAATTTTTTTTTTTGAACAATATCCCTAGGGATTGGAGTTCCGTGGAGAATATTCTGGATTACACTGACATCAAAGTTAGATATAAAAGCTCTGGAATTAGACAAACTAGCAAGCCATTTTACCTCTCTGAGCCCTGGGTTTTCACCTATTGTTAACAATAATAATTCCCACCTAATGAGAATTTTAGAGATTGCTAGTGCATGTAAAGAATATAGATTTTTATATGCTTTAGAAAATGCCTATTACAACAGCATTAATTAGAGAAGCAGAGATCACAAGTGCAGCTACTGTAATTCCCCAGCAGAATATAACAAACCTAAGAAAACTGAGCAGTATGTCACCAAAGATGACTGTGAAGCAATAGGAAAATTTGAACTGTTTTATATTAAAATATAAACTTTGGTTTATGATTCTAATTCAATTTCATAATTCCTTCAAAGTTTATTAAAATGAGTATTTTCACATACATTATCTCATTTAATCTTCGTAAAAAATCAGCTATTTTGTCTATTGTTACATTTAATTTTACAGATGAGAAAACTGAAGTAATAAATAACTTTCCCAAACTCTAATAACTAATCTGTGGAGTTTGTATTGAAACTGATCCGACTCCAAAGCCCATGCTCCATTTTTTAAATTAATTTATCTATATAGTTAAAAACTTATAAACAGTATAAAAAGATGAAAAGACACCTCCTAATCCTGCCCACAAAATTCCCCACTTTAATTAGATCAGGTGTCCGTACAGCTCTTTTATGCACAGTCATACAAAAACGTGTTCCTAGTTTCTCCTATAGGTACAGAATTCTTAGACATGACATCAAAGGCATGATCCATAAAAGAAAAAAATTAATAGATTTAAAAACATTTGTGCTGTGATAGACCCTATTAAGAGAATAAAAGACAAGCTATTACATCTAGAATATAAAACATTTAAAAAGAGAACGGTTATAAAATGGGCCAAAAATATAAACAGATATTTCACCATAGAGGAGATAGGAATAAGCACATGAAACTATGTTCAACATCATCAGAAAAATGCTGATTAAAACAACAGTGAGATATCATTATACACCTACTAGAACGGCTTAAATGAAAGATAGTGATAATAAAATGCTAGTGAAGGAGGATGTGGAAAAACTGGGTCTCTCGTTTGCCAGTGGGGATGTAAAATGGTAGAGCCACTCTGGCAAATAGTTTGGCAATTTCTCATAAAACTAAACATGTATTTATCATATGACCCAGCAGTTGTACTTTTGGACATTTATTCCACAGAAATGAAAACATATGTTCACACAAAACCTATACAAATAAATGTTCATGGTTGCTTTCAGTGTAACAGCAAAATACTGGAAGCAAATTAAATCTCTTTTAACCTAAATGTCTTACATTTTGGGTGAATAGTTTTCAGTCTCTCTGCTACTTACTGTTTACTCATATTGCTGGAGGATTGTGTAATCTGTCTCCAAGATGGTGGCAATAATCCCTCCTGTCCCTGATTCAACTGAACAAACTGGCATATCTCAACAAGAGAATGCTACCCATTATTGTAAAGGGATGAACTCTTGACACGACAACAGGCTGGATGGACCTCAAGGTTCTTATGTTTAGTGAAAAAAAGATCACGTACTATATGATTTCATTTAACTAACATCCTCAAAATGACAAAAGTACAGAGATGGAGAAGAGATTAGTGACTGGCAGGGGACAGACTTGGGGTGTGGAGGGTGTAATTGGGAGAGGGTGGCACAGATACAAAGAGGCAGCACGAAGGAGTTCTTTTGTGGTGGTGATGGAACAGTTCTGTATCTTGATTGTGGTGGTCGTTACACAAATCTATACATAGTATGAAATTGCAAAGAACTATATGTACATACAAACACATGCGCAAAGATAAAAATGGTAAAAATTGAGTAAGGTCTGAGGTCTAGTTAACAGTAAAACACTAATATCGATTGCCTGGTTTTGATGTTGTACTATAGCACGACATATTTGTCTTATAATTTTAATATCATACTATAACTATACTTTTGACATTACCATTTGGGGAGGTTGGTTGAAGGCTACATGGGACTCTACCATTTTTGCAACTTCCTGTGAGTCTATACCTTCAAAATACAAAGTTAGAAAAAAAAGTATGTGTAGGATGAAAGGGATTATTACCACCATTTTGGAGACAGATACACAATCCTCTGGCTAAGTGAGTAAATAGAGGCACAGAGACTGAGGACTTGAGCTCTTGGAGCCAGCAATCAAGAGTCATGATCCTGAAAGATCTGCCCATGTCTGGATGACAGGCTGGGGAGTGGAGGCAGGAGCCAGCCCCTGCCATGATTTGGCGAGAAATACCAAGGCTCCATCTCAACTAACTCAGGCTCAGGATGTAACATCCAGTTTTTGAGGATCAAGAGTCTACTAGACAGGGTAACTAACTGGCAAAAGTTAAAGGGAAACCTAGGCAAAGACCCAAACCTGACAATGAGGCCAAATTGGGGAAAGGAATGGGCAACCTGGGGATTAGGCAGACTGGAAGAGTTTTGGCAGTAGGGGGACTCTGAGCCAGTGGGCCTGTGCTGGCAGCGTGACTCACCAACAAACTCTACAGTGTGGGGTTCAGAGGCAGGTAAAAGGCAGAGACTGTTGAAAGAGCTAGCAGAGGATATTATGGCGAGGGGCTAGAGAATTCAGACAAGGGAACGCGAACAAGGGTCAAAGCACAGAGAGAAAACAGGTACTTTCCTTTTCTAAGGAACCCTAAATTTTACCTCCTTTCCTTCTCCATTGCATTTCTTACATATTTTCAATTAGAAAATGACTGAAAAGTACTTCTTTTTATAGAACTAAAAGACGGATTTACCAAGAATTGTTAAGGTTATACTTGGATGAAATCAAACTACGTATGGTGACTGAAGTTATTCCATTTCTTTGGGGTGTGAGGGAGTTCTGAATGGCAATGTGCTTTAGGGACACTGTCCTTTTTTAAAATTTTTTTTTGAACAAGAAAGAACTTTTAAAATAATCACACTGTAATTCCCCAACAAAGCTAGGTCAATACACTTAAGTGTTTGGGCTAAGAAATTTCCCTGACCAAGTAGCTCTCCTGTTCACTTTCCAAGACAATAAAAAGGCGAGTCGCTTTCTCTTTCGTTCCATCCTTTCCCCCAAGATACAAGGAGGAGGTCACAGGGTGAGTTCTGTGTTCTCATTAATCGCGAATGCTCATGCTGGATTATGAATGGTCCTGTAAATAAATGCTGACTGTCGTATTCAGGGGCCCTGCCTTTCCATATCGTGCTCGAGAAGAATGTTTTGTCACAAACCTACTCCATGGCCTCACAGTTGCCCCAGGGTGTGGCTTAGTCCCCTATCGGAATGTTAGAAATGTCAGGTACTGGGCACACATTCCAAATGCTTTCTTAGGTCCTAGTTCGCTTTCTAGAGATATTCAGAAGGCCTGGCTCTACACAGAGCACATTTAAAAAATCAGTTTGATAGTCAATTATTCCACACAGATGAGAAGCCTGTTTTCACTGGCTACTGAATAAACATTGCTTCATAACCCTGGATTCGTGTGGGATACTATTTAAATGCGTGCTCCTAGTTCAACAGAACACTTGGAATAACAACACCTGAAGAAATTGTAAGTAATAGTTTTAGTGATAAATGCACTTGCTTAGCTGCCCTTATGACTTTTAAACCTGGCATTTACTTCATACAGATTTTTCATTTAGAACGTAATTCCAAGTGGGACCAAGCATCACAATGACTGTATTTTAACAATAACGGTAGGGGCTTTAAGGGCTCGGATTTCAACTCTTGCAAGTTTTATACGCTAATTTAACAGGAAGATGATTCTGAATTTAGTTTTGCACATGAAAGCATAAGAGATGCTTCAGCAGGAAGCTAGTCTGGTGACACATAGACCGGAAATTAATGCAAAGATGTTGAACCCCAGTTGTTCAATTGTACTGCAATCTGCTTGCTGGCATACCATGCCCTTCCCCACCTAGTACTACAATCTTCCCGTCAGAATCTGGTTCACACCAGTTCCTATCTCAGTGGGTTGCCATCGAAGTTAGTTTTTTTAAAAATCACAAAGCTCTTTGAGCTTCTCTGACATAAGTGAGAATTACCTTTCATTTTCTATTCTAAAATAGGCTATTCTTGGGAAAGCAAGACCTTGAATTCTGGGCCCCGCCCGAGGGACTAGCTCATATCCCCGCTCATGCACTGTCAATGGCCATTAAGTTACCCTATTCCTCTGTAGAAAGCACAACCTGCCCTTGACCAGGAGCACCGGAAGCCCTGAGGGACAGCCAGTATCATACACTGCTATCAGAAGATCCAAAACTATTTCCTCTGTCAGTAGGAGAAATCTGCAAATACTTTTTGTTAGAAAAATAATATGGCTAAGACTTGTGCCTAGTTTTATATTTGACTGAGTCTTGGTTTCATGACTCTTGCCTACAAAGCATCTTGTGATACTTTGAGTGACTGAGTGTGTATTTCCAGACTCAGCTAATCACTGCATATTTTAATAAAAGAGAAAACAAATTCAGTATGCATTATAAATGTCAACAGAGAATTAATCAAACTTTGTTCTGAGCATTGAGTAAAGATTTTAGTAACCAAGCAGGGAGTGGACTGCCCTTCATTAACACACCTTCATCCAGGTAACTTTTACTTTGGGCTAACGCCACCCAGAAGATGTTTGTAGTCAGCTGTCCAACTTATAGGATAGTGCCAGTGTAGAACATTTTTGGTTGAGAAAAAAGCAATGTCATTCATCTGTGTCACTATAGAGGTGGTTATATTCTTTAGATGACTTTGCAACTGATCTTCTGGTGAGTTCATAAAATAATGGTAAATGATACAAAACAATAATTTGCATTCACATGTTTACTGACATACACTAGGTTGTCAATGATGGCTTGACTTTTCAGAGCACATCCTTCAGGTGGCAAATCCCACATTAAGAAATGTGTGAGAGGATTAGGTGTTTTGGCAATACTTAATATGGGTGAAACACATGGTAGAACTCCAGGAAGGCTAAAGCTCTTAGCTGTGGCAGTGAGGACTGCAGGTGGTTTTCCTTGCGTTAATTGGGGCCAGAAAGTATTGATGATGTGGCTTAAGAAGAAGATGCTCTGACACCTGAAGTGATGTACGATGTGGGATTTTAGGACTTTCCATGAAGAACCACTTTCTTCTCCAGTGGCTTTATGCTACATACTTTAAAACGTCAAGCAGAAACTTTCAGCTGCATTAACTGTTTGAGCATTGTAAGCTCACAATGCATAGTGGCCACAGCAGTTTTGGCAAAAGGTCTTGATGGAAAACTCTGGAAACTTAAAGGTCCCAGCAACCCACATGGTTTAGACTTTCTAGGGAAGTATTCATAAGCTTTACTGCCTTGGGCATAGAACAGCCAAAGGTTTGTCCCCATTCTCACTGAACCATCGATACATAGATATGGGCTCCTGGTTTTCTGCCCGTCTGCTCACCTTAAGAGAGGGCCTTAGAAATGTGTACTTAGATGCTCTTTCTGAGCTGTATTGTGGGGAGGAGGCGACTCAGAAAAAACAAGGCTTGCTTGCGCTTGTAGACATGAAACGAAATAGTTTCGGAATCTATAGTTGAGATGAGGATATTAACATCCACATAGTGATTTTGCTTTTAAATTGCATCAAGAAACATTGGAAGGTTTTAAAACTTACTTTGAAATTCAAGCTTGGAATAGGATAGACCCAATCCGACTATGGAAACCTTCCCATTGGATCTTGAACTGCGCGTCTGTGCATGCACACACGTGCTCACTGTTTTCTCTTAGCTATGTAGCACACATCAGCTTATTTATACTCTAGCACAATGAGCAGAGGGGTAATCCTGTAGTTCTGTTGGGTCCAGTAAAGCTGGGATTCTGTGAGAACGTTTACAATATCATCTTTTCTGTCTCTCTCCTCCTAAAGGGCAACTAAGGGAACCAACGATCCCTCTGGGGCTTTTACATGAGTCAGTCAGCTCTGCTGCCTGAGAGATGTTGGCAGGCACCAGCCACCCCTCCTTACCCTTCCCCTGTCCTGGGAAGCTCATCTTTTATCACTTCCATGAATCCCTTCTTCTGCTGTGAAATTTTTTTCTTAAAAGAGAGGTGTGTGTGTGAGTAGGGAGAGGGAGGTAGAAGAACAGGTGATTTATATGCTTCAAATTCTCTTCCATTTTATGGGGGGGCAGGTCACATGCTATGTCTAAGACAGAGACATCCTATGAGAAACAGATTTCATAAAGCATCCGAAATGACAAGAATAGTTTAAGTTTAGCATTGGGGTGGGAATGGTGCTTCTAGGTAACGTACGTCTAAAATGATTCCCAACTTTTTAACTGATGCCAGCTGTGCAGCCTTCTGGATAAATCAAGTCACATCACACACTCAAGAGCATTTAAGGCAGATGTATCCCTTGGCCACAAAGATCCCTAACGGAAAACGAGCAGCCACCGTGGTGCCACCACCCCAGAAAGAGCTGCTCCCTCAGCCTACCCATGACGGCACTTCCACCACCAGCACCTCGTCCCCTCGGCCCACTGACAGGGCTCTGAGAGGCACACCCGTCTCCTCAGCCTACCAGGGCTGAGCTTCCCGGGAGACACTGGTCATTCACTTCCACTGATGATTTTCCTGGGACCTGGTGAATTTTCTTTGTACCATCTGACGTTGTATGACTCACTTAAGGCTACTTTCTGCCCATTCTTGGCTGTGTGGCTCGTTTGTGGAGAGGGCTCTTCCTCATCGGTTACATGAGTCATAACACTGCACTCTGTAAGAACTCCAAGCCCACTTCACTGGAGTTTAGCGTAAACAATAGGAGTATAACAAAGACATTGCCTTCATGTGGGTGAATCTGCCCAGGCCTTTCTTTCCCTAGCTTATTTCAAGACCCTCATTTGCATATTGCTTTATGGTGATGACAATGTTGGACTTTGTAATTTTGTTCCCTTGCTTTTATCAGGAAGCATGGGTATATCATATGCAGAATGTGAAATCAGCATTGGCTTAAAGAAGTTTGCAGAACAAATGAGGCTGGTGGGCTCCTCTCCCGTTTCCTAGCAGCCCCTGTTTGCTTCTCCTCTTCCATTTTCCTTTTCTCCATGTAAATTTTGAAGCAAAAAAATAATAATAATTTCTCCTTGCATGCCTTTTCTAATTCATGACAAAATGGTTTTTCCAGAGGAAGCATTACCAGTTTGATTAGAAAAATAATGAGTTTGTCTAGTATACTTATAGTTGATAAACTTCATATTTTCTGGAGATTTGAGAACATTTTGGAGAGTCTCTTAATATTAAAGAAGCTAATAATAATCACTCCTTCCATTGGAGCACCAAGAACACAAGGCAGGAACGTCTAGTGTGTGGTTCTGGTCCTTTGGTCAGGCCCGGCCGCCTTCACATATTATTACCTCAAGTCCTGATGGCCAGGGCTGTGGCCCTGGGGCAAATGTTGAATTTTCTCATCAGAACAAAGGAAATCTTTTCCCACTTGTTTTATTTAATTGCTTTTTTCCCCCCCACAGGACACAATTGAGGTTTATCCAAGGGTAAGACTCAGCTTTTCCTGGATTTGGAAACAAATTGTAAAATATTTAGCTGGGTCAGGACACGAAATACCTCACTCTGAGATGAGCTCAGGATCTTGCTCAAGGCTCAAATGCCTCGAAAGTTTAGGTTCTGAAGAAACTGTGACAGGAAACAGTTGAATGCATACTAGACTGTCACTTAGTGAACAGAAGAGGTCCTACGTAATCTATGCAAGAGTTCTGATGAATGGAGAGTATTGCTTCTAATAGAGGGTCCCTGACCGAGCCATGGAGCCATTGTTGGCTTAGAGTCTTGCAGCCACTCCCACAGCTGCAGTCCAGAGAATGTAAGGCATGGCATGCTTTTGATACGTGTTTTAAATTAGCTTAGTCAAGCTATAAATATTTTTGGTAATTTCTAAAAAATGAAATGTTTCTGTCTAAGCCAGACTGGGTTGTGCAATACAAATTAACTTCTTATGGAGGTGGGGTCTGGAAAACAGAATGGAAGTGTGTTTCTAACCCTGGCTGGTCCAATAGGGTCATATATAATTGGTCAAACTTGCTCTGAGGATTTTTCAGTTACCTTAGGCATGAAATTCAAGTTCCTGCCTGTGGATTCTAATAACCTCTATTAAATGCCAACACCAGCCTCATATAACTGTCTCCATCTCTTGGTGCATACTGCCTCGTGAGCTGCTTCTAAACTGATTGGTTTCACTCCACTTTCCTCAACTAGAGTAATTTCTATCTTTCTTTCTGCCATACCTTTTCTCGATTCCCTTGTCAATACTAATGGAGACAGTCATCTCAAGAACCTTTCTGAAGAAATTTAAACAATTTCCAATCACTTATGATCATCTCTCCTCTTTTGATTCTGTAAGCAACATTGATTATATATGCAGTAGACACTAGCATTCACCGGAGATCCATTCTGATGATCCACAGAACAGGGAAATGCTCCAAATACCATATTGTAATAAATAAAATAATGATAATATTTGAGAGGGTGGATATGAGAGGACATATACAATTTTTTCTTCTCTTTTTCTTCCTTTATCTCTATTCCTTCTACTACTTCATAGTATGAAAGAGATAAGGAAAAATCAAGGAAATACTAGGCAAAGCTGAAATTTTTAAGCTGGACAATCCTAGGCCGAATTAGGTGAGGCTAAGATTTTTTCAGACTCTGGGACTAATCTTGATGTCTTAACTGGAGCTTCTGCTAGGGCCCTGGCAACATTATCTATTTCCCTGGTCAAGGAAACTAAATGTCATTGAGGCAGATAACACCTAATAATTACTATAATATACAGAAAATAATGCTGGTGCTAGAGTGTATGGGGAAGATACAAAAAGGAAAGATTTAAACTTATAAAATGCCACCATACCCCAGATCATCAAGTCTTTATCATCTGCTGGTTGTGTCTTGTGCTGGGTAGCACCCAGTAGCAGTGACACAACCATACTCTCTGGTTCTAATGATTGGAGTGGGAACTGGATTAATGAGGTGGGTTTGATACGAAATTCAGATGTAATAACAGAGTGGTGAAATGTAGAGAGCATGAGCTAACCAAAGGAGGGATGGCCAGCAGGGAAAGGGAAGGCCCGGTCTGGGATGACATTTAGGCTTCTCCCTTGGGAGACAGGGTGGATGGTGGTATCTATCATTCCATTGAAAGGAAGAATATGTCAGTCTAAGCACAGCATTGAAACTTACTAAGTTTACATTTACTTGGACTATTAATGACATTGCGAAGTTAACATGGTCAAATCAGAGCTCTTAATTTCCAATCTTTATCCTTCAATCTATTTCTTAAGCATTTTTCTCTGTCTCAGTCAATGGCATCCCCCAGCCACTCAGTTATTCAAAGGAAAAACCTCAGAGAAATTATCGTGTTTTCTTTTGTTTGTTTTTTGTTTTTCTGTTTGCTATTTCCCCAAATGTCTACTTCCAAAATATATCCCAAAGACACTCTTTTCTATTGCCCTTGCTATTACTTGACTATACAAAATAGAAGGTTGACTCCATGAGTGTTTTAATGGCATAATCATAATTCTCTCCTCTCCTTTGAAAACAAAAATAGGAAACTAACATCAAAGCACATGGTTACGAGGCTTTGGGGCTCCAGGCACATCACATTGTCCAGTACCCTCTTCTTTCTCAATACCACACCCTTGCACACTCACCAGTATTATGTATGGTGAGATCCCTCTTTGATGGGTGAAAGAAGACACAAAAAAATATCGTGTAGCTTTAGGTAGGATGCAGTTTTTTCCCCATCTGTTTTGGTAGGGTTTATGGGTTTGTGCCTATATTTTATGAGCTTCTAGAGGAAAGCTCTCCTTCTCTCTTTCTCTCTCTCCACCCCGATCTCCTCTCAGCCAAAATTCTTCTTATGAATCCCTCTTCAACCCTCAAGCAAGTGCACAAATTCTAAGGCATTTCTCTTTGCCGCAGGAGGATATCCATCTGGGGATAGTTCTTTCAGAAAGAAAAAATTGAATAACTCTCCATTTCAGGGAAATTCAAGGTAGAGACAACATGAAGGGTCAGACATATATTTTTCTGATTCCTTTCTGAACCACAATAAAATTTTGTTAAGATTTTGTTTATTTCAAAGTATCTGTAATTTGAAAAGCTCTTGATAAGAACTCAAAACACTTGTAATCTATTTAATTTTAATTTAAATTCTGATGGACATGTAGACAATTTTCTAAGGTGGCTCTACCTCAGTAGAGTAAGCCAAAATGGTACTTAGTCATGGTATTAACTTTTCACCAAGTAGATTAGCAATCAAGAATTTAAAATAATATGACCATAAGTTACTCAATTCCTGAGTAGTCCAAGATCTTCAAAAGATTCCTGAAGATGTTTTTAAAAAGTCAAATACATGAAGGGTAAAAAAAAGAAGAAACTAATGCAGCTTTACAAAATAAACTTAGCTTCCACAAAAATGCTCAGTTTAACTCTTGTCCTTTATTCTTGTTCTTTATATTTCTATTCTTTCTGAGTTCAAAATAATTTGAAGATACTTTGTTCTCTAGTTAAGGCTAACTTTAATAACTATATGATTTTCGATGTGTACTTGATAAAAATTATATTAAAAGTCTATTCATCATTTCATAGGCAATTATCTTTTTGAGCAACTGTTAACATTTATACACCAAAAGATACTGATTTTGGTGTATTCTGAATTATAAAACTCAGCCTTAAGTTCTTTCTAGGACACAAAGAAAGAGAAAAATCTACATGATAGAAACACAAGCTCACCTAAATCTGGTCATTTGCAAACTTTTTCAGGGACATTATTTACTATAGATAGCAAGAGAAATGGGTAAATTCAAGCCCCAGACCTATATCCAATGGCCATTTGGGCCAGTTTAACCCTTGCCTCTCAAACAAAACATAACCAAATAGAATTAATAATATGTCTTACCAAAACTGCTCTCTGATCAATATATTGTTACAAAGATCAAGGCACAGTAATAGAGAATCAGCAGTCCCTTCAGGATGGAGTTTCAAAATATAGAATATGGAAATTTTGCTGGGAAAATTGTATGACTATATACAGGATTAAGGATAAGAGACATATATCCTAATGTAATTGGCCTAAATTCAACATAGATAGAGGAGAGGAAATGGATTAATTAGCTTCTAGAAGTCTTTTGCATATTTGATTTTATTTTAAAATGTATGTTTTGATGTGCTGCCCATTGTATATAATAAAGTCCTCTTACCAATAGACCATACAGTTTATTTCTTGAATAGCAGACACATTTGTAC
>NW_011888883.1:2895632-2900124 GCF_000151845.1 Pteropus vampyrus
AAAATAAACTTAGCTTCCACAAAAATGCTCAGTTTAACTCTTGTCCTTTATTCTTGTTCTTTATATTTCTATTCTTTCTGAGTTCAAAATAATTTGAAGATACTTTGTTCTCTAGTTAAGGCTAACTTTAATAACTATATGATTTTCGATGTGTACTTGATAAAAATTATATTAAAAGTCTATTCATCATTTCATAGGCAATTATCTTTTTGAGCAACTGTTAACATTTATACACCAAAAGATACTGATTTTGGTGTATTCTGAATTATAAAACTCAGCCTTAAGTTCTTTCTAGGACACAAAGAAAGAGAAAAATCTACATGATAGAAACACAAGCTCACCTAAATCTGGTCATTTGCAAACTTTTTCAGGGACATTATTTACTATAGATAGCAAGAGAAATGGGTAAATTCAAGCCCCAGACCTATATCCAATGGCCATTTGGGCCAGTTTAACCCTTGCCTCTCAAACAAAACATAACCAAATAGAATTAATAATATGTCTTACCAAAACTGCTCTCTGATCAATATATTGTTACAAAGATCAAGGCACAGTAATAGAGAATCAGCAGTCCCTTCAGGATGGAGTTTCAAAATATAGAATATGGAAATTTTGCTGGGAAAATTGTATGACTATATACAGGATTAAGGATAAGAGACATATATCCTAATGTAATTGGCCTAAATTCAACATAGATAGAGGAGAGGAAATGGATTAATTAGCTTCTAGAAGTCTTTTGCATATTTGATTTTATTTTAAAATGTATGTTTTGATGTGCTGCCCATTGTATATAATAAAGTCCTCTTACCAATAGACCATACAGTTTATTTCTTGAATAGCAGACACATTTGTACCGAAGAATGAAGGAAAGATAAAAGATAAGAATGGGCAGGTTGTTAGAGTCTAGACCATGATGGTCCATGCATAGATCAGAGAAGGTTCAATTTCATCCTTTGGCAATTTAGAACCACTAGGGAATTTTGAGCCAACATGTATAACGGAAAGTCCTCTCCAAAAAAAAGTTCGATAAGATAGATTACATGTGTGCAGGATGATCTAGAGACACAGAGAACATTCAGGGCTACTGCAATGGTCCAGAAAGAGGTGACAAGTTCCTGGATATGGAGGCAGCACCTAAGCAAGGATTTGAGAAGTATTTAGGAGGAAGACTCACAATGGGATTTCACTGGGATGAGGACAAAGAAAATGGTGTCAGCCATGGAAACTAGCAATGCAGCAGTAGTAGCTTTAGAGGAAATACAATGAATTATAGTTTATGCCTGGGAGATATTAATATACAAATGTATAGAAGACAGTTAGCTATACAGATCTGGAATTACAAGAAAAAAAAAGGTTTGACTGGAAAAAATTATCGGAGTTATGTGCATTTTCATGGAGAGCTGATGGTAAAGCATTTCCCAGAACACAATGATCCAATCTTGGTATTGGACCCTGGGTATAGTGTGCATGGTTTCTCCTAGAGAGGATTTTCCCTTCTGATAAAAGAGATACATGAAGAGATCTCACTATGAACTCTTCTGCGTTTGACAATATTGAGTGAGGCAGTGATACTTAAAGATGAAGGCCACACGAGGAAGATTGCAGAGTGGAAAGATAGAAAGGAATCGGATCCTTTATGACATCAGCTATTGCACCAGCCTTGAAACTTCAGACATTCTGTTATATGAAGGTTTTCATGTCCTTGTTGTTTAAACCACATTTGGTTTAGTATTTTGGTACTTACAGCAGAAATCAAACTAAAAGGCTTCTTTCTGTGAGATAAGGTAGAAACAATTAAAAGTGAACAGAGGCATCTTATTTTGTGGATAACAGGGCAGTAGACTGAGGGAGCCTTTATTTTTTCTGTGGTTTAAGAAGTTAGATGATGAGAGAGGAGATGACATAGAGGATGGATGACAAGGAAATGGAATAAGATCTGTCTAGAGATGTGTATGTTTGTCCAACGGTACACTAGGCATAGTTAAGACCAAAGATCACATCAGACAATTGGCAGTAATTTGCATGGTCATATAAATTTTTTCTATGTTGTCTTGGCTGTATAGGAAGGAAGTTCAGGTGGAGGGATTGTTATACTTGAGGATCAGGGAAGAGTCAAGGGCCTAGAGAACATAAGGAGAGACTGAAGTAATAGAGTGAAGGGACTAGAAGGACAACAAGTTAAGGTCAAAAAAATGGCCATTGGGATCTAAGAGTTCAGTGGTGAAAGTTGTTGCTTTTCCAAGCTGACCATGTGTAGGATGGGAAGAAAGGCTTGTGTCTGGAATTATCTTGCCTCTGGACTTTTCAGTTATGTGAGCCAATAAACCACCTTTATTGAGACAGAGTTTGATTTTTGGTTACTTGCAGTATGAATCCTAACTGATGACTCTGGAGTTATTAGCATATCAATAGTACTTAATCCCAGGGAGAAAATGGAGAGAAGGAAGATTAAGTCCTGAGGCATTTTAACCTTAGAAACTGGACCAAGGAAGAGAGGCACAGAAGAGAGGGGAGAAACTGGCAGAAACACGGAAGGAGAACGAGGAGAGTAGGGAGTCATTGCCTCCCAAGGAGAAAAGTGCTTGAAGAATGAGAGAATGGTCACCAATTCGAGAGTTCCTGCGAGCTTGTGTAACATGTGGGCAGATGCGTGACCCTTGGAAATGCCAGCACACAGCTTGTCAGTGACCCTCACCAGAGCGGTCAGTGGAGGGCAGGATGAAAGACTGGTAAGAGTAGACTGACGGGAAAAAGAGGTCAGGAGTGGAGACAGTGAATACATTTAAAGAAGTTCTGCTGTAAAGAAGAGCAGAACAGTCAGTTGGGAGTAGGGTGTTCTGTGAGATTAGAAGAGTTTGTTTTAATCGCTATTGTCACTTGCTTTTTGAGACTGAATATGTAAACATGTCCACATGCTAATGGAATAATCCAGAGGGGAAGAATAAATAGAGGATGCAGGAAAGAAGACACTGTGGAGGAAGTGATATTCTTGTAAAGGTGGAAAGGGATGGGTTCTAGAGCACAGGGGCAGGAAGGAACACTCCTTCCTTTGCCAAAGGAGAGAACGAAACATATGGGTATGGGTAAAAGTAGATGTGTGCATTTGTAGTAAGAAGATGGAGAAGCCTCTGTTCTATTTTCTCAGTGGAGTATGATTGAGCATCATCTGCCAAGATGTAGGGGAAAAGTGCGATAAACATGTGGCTATTGCTTCTCAGCAGGACAGAAATTTTCTGTTAGGCTCTTGGAAAGCGACCTTTACATACCGGACGTTGCAAAACTCTTTATGGAGAATTTCTTGTCTACCATAGTCTAAGAGAGATGCTTTATAATTTTTTAAAAAATTTGCTATGCGTAAATGAGTTTGGAGGGGGTGATGGGAGTGGTGTTTCTTCTACTGTTGGTTTAAGATTTAGGCAACTAGATTCAGATTCTCTTAAGTGGTTTTTGTAAAAGAAAAATTTTAAACTTTCCACCTAAAATATTTATAAGCCAATGACATTATATAATTTTCTTTTCAGCATGGAGTACCTGTTTGCTATAGTCAAGTTTGCTCATATCTATGGTTTTCCTTGACACAGCCTTAGCTTTTTCTTCTTTCTTTAAATTTCCTCTAGTTCTCTGGTATTGTGAAAAGTTGGAAAAGTAATTTATAACACCGATCCAAAGCTATAACTAAAAAAATATATTCTTAATAGCCTAGATGAATTAAATATTGTGTTCCATTTCTCTGGACAGTTTTATAATAAGCATCAGATTGAGAAACTTCTTGATATTTCAAGATGATTAGCTGTGACTTCTAATTATAAGTTAGTGGGAGGTTCTTATTACATTTAATTACAGATTTTTGCTAACAAAATAATTTATTAGACTATTACAGAGATCCTGTGGAGGAGGAAAGAGGGTGGGATATTGTTTTGTGAACAC
Organism: Pteropus vampyrus; assembly: GCF_000151845.1. Taxonomy (NCBI): domain Eukaryota; kingdom Metazoa; phylum Chordata; class Mammalia; order Chiroptera; family Pteropodidae; genus Pteropus; species Pteropus vampyrus. The sequence goes on from NW_011888883.1 coordinate 2,899,560, forward strand.
TGCTTGGTTTGTCCTCATTTTAGGTAGTGCAAAATAACTTATTTTGCATAAATCTACTTAAGAGACTTGAAATACAACTTTTCTTGTATGTGACCTCTCTAGCTGTGCATTTCTGAAGAAGTAGCACATCCATTATATCCACCTACAATTTTGTTTTCAAATCCTGATGAGACATGGCTGAAAAGAAGGATATTTAGGCAAAGTCAAATCCAGGTCAGCCCTACTGTCTGTGAACCAAGGAAGCTTGGGGACAGAGAAGAGATGAAAATACGATCCTTATGAGTTGTGTTGTTCAAAACACATGACTCAGGAGAGCATAAACCCATACATTCATAAAATACAGTTATTGGGTCAGTTCTCGGCTTTTTGAAGGGGCATCAGTTAAAACCATCCTAAAGATATTTTGTTACAATAGAAGATTTTAAATATGGTCTCTCTAGCTATCAATGTTTAACTTTGAATTTAAAACTATTGATATATATATACATACACACACATACATGATATGTATATATGTGTGTGTATGTATATATGTATATACACATATATGTTTTAATATATATAA
>NW_011888883.1:2901164-2917371 GCF_000151845.1 Pteropus vampyrus
AAGGATATTTAGGCAAAGTCAAATCCAGGTCAGCCCTACTGTCTGTGAACCAAGGAAGCTTGGGGACAGAGAAGAGATGAAAATACGATCCTTATTAGTTGTGTTGTTCAAAACACATGACTCAGGAGAGCATAAACCCATACATTCATAAAATACAGTTATTGGGTCAGTTCTCGGCTTTTGGAAGGGGCATCAGTTAAAACCATCCTCAAGATATTTTGTTACAATAGAAGATTTTAAATATGGCCTCTCTAGCTATCAATGTTTAACTTTGAATTTAAAACTATCGATATATATACACACACACACATACATGATATGTATATATGTGTGTGTGTATGTATATATGTATATACACATATATGTTTTAATATATATAAATACATATGGTTTTTTTGTGTGTGTATGTTTTAAAAGTTCTTTTAATAAAGGGACTTTTGTGAATGGTAGGGGCAATGACAGGTGAGATAGAGTCCAAAGCTGTGATCACATTTTTAAAGCTGGATTTGAAAGTGCTCCTCTTACTGCGTGAGTAAGAAGGTCATGAGTATAAAGGTGCTTCTTAAAGAGTGGAGCTCCCTGCATTATCCTTACTCCCTGCTCGTGATATAAGCTATGGATTTGTTGGGGGTAGAACTGTTATTGGGATTATCAGTAAAAATTTCAGCGTTTATTCAGGTTGCAGCCGGGAGAGTAAAATTTAAGATCAGTAATTACCTTAGATTTAGCCACTCAGTAATTAGTATACTTATTGTTTTTATTTTTTCTTAATTGGGGCAAGTTATCTCTCTCCTCTGCCCAGTTCAGAAGTAACAGAGGCGAGAGTAAGAAGTAGAAAATGAAAATAAAGTCCCAATTGTTAACCTTGGATTTGTGCCTTTTCTCATGAATCATCTTCTTGTTCTCAGTAAGAGAACATCACGCTCTATCGTGGGGATTTCAAAGCCTTCCACCAGCTTTGTTACCGGTTCAAATATAGCCCAGAGTCAGGTACTTATTTAGACAAAACTGTTTGCTTTTCATCAAGTCATCCAGGCCTATCTGCAGTGACACACTGGCGAGGCCAAGTGGGGAAGCGTGCACAGCCTTGTGGGAAGCGATAAGCCGAGTGCTATGAAGAGAGCAGGGCACTGGTGGGCAACGTTACCTCATGACTCAAGGAGTGCCATCCCATGCACTGCTTAAAACCAAGCAAATCCTGTTCCCTTTCAAGGGAAGCAGGCGGCCTTCAATTTGCTTTTGGATATGTCTGCCATCCAAATTTTTAGGCGGAACGGGAAATTTAATGTTTTTCTTCTTTTAAAAATACCGAGGCATAATAAGCTAAAGGGATAAAATTTTGGAATAATTATACCATATTCTTTTGTTTACTGTTTTTCTCAAATTGAAAGAAAAGCATAAACTACAAGTATAACAGATTTGGGATAAAATTCGACATTCGTATGTGGTCTAATTTTGCACTCCTCTGTGGTTCTGATTTCTTTCTCTGTCAGAGGGAATGTAGGGCGTCCCAAGCCCTGAGTGACTTTCAAGTTCTGTGTCCCTAATGTGGGGTTTTTAAAAGTGTGTTCCATACAGAACCAGAATTGCTAAAAATGTTCCCTGTGGGAAGATGACACATCTCCTCCCTATTTCCGTCAGCCTCGGTCTTATGACTTGCTTTGGCCAATGAAATGGCACATAAAATGCTGTGTGCCACTTCCAGCAAAAGCCTTAAGACCATCACAAGTTTCTACCATTTCCCTTTTATCTCCTCCATGAGACCAGCAATGGCCCAAACGGGAGCTGCCCTTTTAGCCTTGACCCAAGAGAGAAGATGTTGAAAAGAGCTACATCCACCTAGCAGCTGTCATGTAAAGTGAACAAGAAATAAAGCATTGCTGTTATAAATCACTGAGATCTGTTACTGCAGCATTACATAACTCATCCTTACTGATACATTCCTAGAAAAAAAAGGGTTCTTTGTGTCAAATAAATTTTGGAAATGCTGCATATGCTATCCTACTCAAAATTTAATAATGTACATTGGCATTTTAAAGACTGTAAAACAATCTTACAGGAAAGAAACCAGTTTACTACTGCGATCTAGCATTTTCCCATTATCTTGGTTAAAGAATTATTTTAAAATAATACTTAGTAACTTTTGACCAAACACACTTGTTTTAAAGAGCTGCCCTAATGTGTTTTTTTTCCCTTCTCTGATGCCCGAAAGAGAGATTAATTCAAGGAGCTGGTAGCGCTTATAAACTTTTACAATTATTAGCTTCATTCCTTTGTTCATTCATTCAATAATGAAAAAATATATTAGATACTATAGTTAGTGTTGGGGATACTAAGATCGCCCACTGCTATCTTATGGATGTGTGGGAAATATCATTGTCATTAATTTCTATAACTTGATTTAACTTCTGACTGCATGTCTAAGCATTAACATAGTACCAGATTTTGAGAGTACAATTACTGCTGGTCACTTCTCAGATGTCCATTGGCCAGCTCCACATGGTGGCTTCAGGACAGGGAATTTGACATTGTCATACTAATTACAGGCCAAGCCTCGGGCACGTGAGAATCTTTGCAGGTCTCCCTACAATCCTCTGTTTGTGGGCACATCATCCAGCCACTCCTTCTCTGGCCTTAATGGTACTGCCCAGAAACACGGTTCAGTTTTTTGTTCTAGGACTACAGTAGATAGAATTCAGTGATGGCTTCCAAGATTCCTAGTCCTTGGGGTACACATACATTTTCTCAGTTATCCAACAAACAATAATCTAGGTACTGCTGTGAAGGGATTTTGCAAATGTAATGTAAGTCCCAATCAGTTGACCTTAAATTGAAGGGAGAATATGCAGGAAGGCCTGACCTAATCGCATAAGTCCTTTAAGAGCAAAGGACTTTTTTCCTGCTGGTTGCAGACAAGGAATTCAAAGATTCAAAGCATGAGAAGGATTCAACACACAATTGCTGGCTTGAAGACAGAGTGGAGAGCAGCCCAGACTTACAGCCAGCAAGGAAACATGGGCCTCGGCCCTACAACCGCAAGAAACTGAGCTCTGCCAACCTGAACGAACTTGTAAGTATATTTCTCCCAGAGTCTCCAGACAGGACTTCAGCCTGGCTGACACCCTGTATCAGCCTTGTGATACTCTGAGCAGACACCCAGCCACACCATATCAGACCTAAGGAACTATGAACTGTAGAACTATAGAACATGCTAGATCTGTAGAACTGGGACCTAATGAATGTTCTCAGTGGCTGGGTTTGTGGCAATTGGTTATTCAGCGATAGAAAAAAACTATCACAGGCACCAAAGGCCTTGCCCTTGCTCCTCTCCTTCTGCCTGGGCCTCCATTTCTGGTTGGAGGAGAAGTCAGAAAGCAAGAGGGAAGCCGGCCCCTCACTTCTTCATTATTCTCTCAGTAACCTCTTCCTCTCGATCCTTCCAAGTGCCATCTATTTTTTCTTAAAGGTTTAGACTTAGAAAGCAAAATCTGGAGAGACTTGCAGGCTGCCTCTCCCCTCTCCTGTCCTTCAAAACACATTCAAGGCCACTGCCTGCTACCCCGGGTCAGTAAGAGCAGAACCCAATTCTCCATTGAAAGTGGGGGAAAGGAAAGAGGCAATTCAGGGAAGGGAAAATGCTCCACACCAGTCTCTTCACATTTTGTGCCATCCAACCACTTCGCTCCACAGCCCTGTGGATTTAGACAGGCAGAGGAAAGCAAGCTCTTCCCTTGCTACAGTCCTTAAGTGGTGCAGGATGAATGGCCAGATCACCCATGAGAAAGAGAAAGGAAATCTGTGCCCCAGGCTCTGGCCAGTGGGCATGGCACCTGCAGGGAGCACTGCCCTGAGGGTGGCAGCAGGTAGCAATGAGGGCGTTTAGTCGTTGGACATCCTGGAGACTCTCAGGTAAAGGGAGAAACCATCTGGTGACATCTCCTAGTGTCAGGCTCTGGACACTGTGGACCAAGTCCTCACTGGCAATTTTATAAACACATATGACTCTCTGGGATACAAAGCAGGGGCAAGTACAGGCCCTGGAACATGGACTATAAGAAATAAAGCTTCTGAGAATCACAGAGAATCATTTCGTCCGTGAGGGCGGTCTTAAGGGAGAAGGGGCAAATAGATCAAGCAGTTTCCAGTTATTCAGTGTCCGTTTTCTGCCAGGTAGTGTGCCATGCATTTTCTATGTGTTATGTTGTTTAGCCCTTACAGCACATCTGCAAGGTTGGTCAATCCCTGTTTTAATGATGAAGCAGCTGAGCCACAGAGGTTAAAATAAGCTGCCCAATTCACATACCTCCTAAATACTGAAATCAGTCAACCATAAAAGAGAGCCCAGGGGGCAGAGTTGTCAGGGCTTAGCCCAACAGATCTGACTGTCACTGCTCTTGCCCTCCACTCTCTGAAACAGGTTCCATGTCATGCGGCATCCCCCAAATGAGATCATCTGCAGGTTGGAGGTGGGAAGGATAACCACGTAGCTCAGAGGCAGTGTGAGTAGACATCTGGGGAATCTGTTTAAATTGGTTGGCAACAAGTTCAAATTGGATGGGGGAATTGTGATTACTTTGATCTGGGTGGCTGCAGGATAACCTAGACACATTCCCAAGGTACCTCCAAAATGTGGTTCTATTTGTTTACACTCAATACAGCTGCCTGAGAGGCCTCAAATCTAGCTCAGCCCCATTTTTATGTCTTTTTAACATGGGAATGGTACGAATTACTCACTCCCTCCTCTTGTTCCAATAATGTTTGATTCTAACTTCTTCTGTAATAGTTACCATGTTGCATTAAAGTGTGTTGTCACTGAGCAGTGCACCTATCACCATTAGTATTTATTCTTGTTTCCCCAAGACCCAAGTAAATCTAGCACGTAGTAGGTCTTTAGTATTTGAGAGGAAAAACAGAAATCTTTGCATTGACCTGGCCACAGAGATATAAGGGTTTTGTTCTAGAATACGTTCTTGCAAAATGACCAGGGTCTAGTCAGCTCTGAAAATAGAAGCATCTCTGCCCTGCCCCTCTGGTACTTAAGTCTAAGGATAAATGACATTGCACTGAGATAGGACATCCTAGTCAAAGTGGAGGTCACGGATGGTTATCAGAGTAGGGTCTGAGGCAGTCCCTGGAGCCCCGGTGAGTTATGGATCTAAAACCACAGCTCAGTAAGGTTCATTAGAGGGGCCTCTACCAGAAAAGACAACAGTGGAAAACCTTGATGGCTGCTGTTCTCCTTGGGCTTCCAAAGGAGGCCTGCCAAAACCACTGCCTAAGAGAACAATGGCCCTTCAACCCTCTGTTCACACCCTGGCTCTCCCTGCCCTCTCTATCTGGCTGTCTCCACCTCCTCCCCCACCTAAGTCTTCTTCCTGCCTCCACCGGACCTAATAGGGCTATCCCTGTAGAATCCCCATTGAGACCCTCGCTGGGTCTTGGCTCTATGATTCTCATCTCTGGAGGCTCTCACACACTTCTCCTTTGCTAGAGGCTTCTATTCACCCTGCAGATCCTGAGTGCTTCCCAGGAGCTGAGGCCCCCTGCACCCCTACACTAGCCTTTGCTGGGATGAGTTTGCCATGTACAGGGAGCAGTCCTCCTGTGGCTCAGCAAGATTGGAATTGGAAGATGGGGCAGATCTTGCCACTCAACTGGGGAAAGAGAGAGGGCTGTGGTTCTGGTAACCCTATTTGAGATTCATGATATGTTTTCTCAAAAGCAATGATAATTAGGTTCTAGAATGTTGTTACCATAGCATTATCTTGGCTATGTGATGGGTACCATTGGCTGCGGTGAGCTGGTCAAACATATTTCTATGGCAAAATATATTCTGAGTTCCCAAGGATGTCTTAGAAATGAACTTTGATTCTAGAACTGATTGGGACCCACCTGTTTCTCAAATTTATCCCAGGGAGCTTAGATTTTTCTGTGTCATGATTCTGAGTGAATTCTGGTTTTTGTGATCCGTATAAATCAGAGTCAATTCTCAGTCTCTTGGAAGTGAGTAATGCTGAAAAAAAGTTTCCCTGAAAATATATTCCCAGAAAGCAACACAGAAGCTGGACTTCTCATTCTGAACAATATTCAGAACATTCTGACCTTGGATTTGATTCCTGTTTTGAATATCCAGGAGGAGGGAAGCAAGATAGGGAGTCTAGGGGCTACCTTTCTGCAGTGGTTGTGAACTCAAATTACAGGTTTCAGTGAAGTTGCTTCCTCCTTTGACATTTGCCCTTTCTTTGCCCTTTGTTTTTTTCAAGATAGAACATGTGTCTAATGTGATCTTAGGAATGAAGATTTCAAAAAATATCTCTTTATTGAAGATTTTGTCCTTAATGTTACCTGATTAGGTCTAAGTTGTATGTTCTTTTCTGAATGAAGGATATGTGATGATCCACTTCCTTAAATTGGTGCAACTCTGACAAATTTGGCTTAAGATGTTGGATAAGTTCTAAGGAATAATGAGAGGAATTGAGGAATAATGAGACAGTTCATATTTCCTTTCAACTTGCTCCTCAATCTTGTCCATATCGACCCTTGAAATGTTAAGTGAGCAGAAAAAATAATCTGTCTTTTCTGGTTCTTTGGTTTCCCTCTGCTTGCTGTCATTGAAAGGGGCCCGAATAATTCCACAGTTGGTTTGCAGCATCCTGAAGCAAACTTAAGTGCATGTTTGATGCTCTGAACTAACTTTAGAAAAATAGGCTTTTTGAAATGCAAGGAGCAGGAGCAGTACTGTTACATTATTTTATTAACAAGGCAGTTTTTTTTTTTTTTTTTGGTACCTCTGCAATGGAAAGTAAACTTTTCATCATCTAAGAAAATTCACAGGCAGAGAATATTCTACCCTTTCATTTTCACCTCATGAAAGGTTCCTAGTTAAATCTTAGAAGAGTAAACCTAGAACACAGAAGAAAACAAAAACAAAAACGAAAACAAAAAAGCAAAAAAAGTGAAAAAAGCAAAAACCCAAAACCAAAAACAGACGAACCCTAAGAAGCTGCCTATTGACACTCTGCTACGCTCTGCTCCACACATATCCTTCTACTGGAGTAAGAAAACTGTTCACTGAGAATCAGAATCTGAAGCTCAAAGCTTCTATTAAGAGGCAGGCCTGTCTTTGACATTTTTGTTTTCCTCCAGAGACCTTTCACAGAATCTTACTGCAGAAAATGACTTTGAATAAGAGCTGGTAATTACCACAATGAACATTTAATATTTATCGTGTTAAGGTCTTAATAACCTTTAATAGTCATTAATCATGTAAACTTATTAAGAAGCCTACCAAATTCGTGAGGAACCATTTCCTAAGGTGATTTATAAAACCACAGAGACTATCAAATTTCAACAAATCACTCCTTGAAGATAATTTAAAAATGAATATAAATCAAAACAAATTTGGTGTCTGATTTTGAAATAAACGGAATATTAATGTAAGTTCTTAGATGCTATTTAAGTCACGGAAAAAAATAACTTCATGTTTTCATTATTAACAATTAAGCAACTTTACTCAAATATTCATGATTCTCAAAGGCTTGCACAGCCTCAATGGATCTATGGTCTGTGATAATGAAGTTAGAAGAACATTCCCTGTGGGTGTGAATTTTGTTTCATTTTGTTTTTTTTACAGGCTCACATAGTAGGAGAGTGACTGAGTTTTAAAAAAAGGTGAAATAAATGCAAGTTTAAACACAAGACTTGTTGGATCACATGTTAGGAAACTTGAATTCATACTTTTTCTAATGTGTATGCTTTGATGATTAAAAAACCCTTGCTTACTAAAAGACATGTATATGTTGGTATACATCTCTATTCTTCTGTCTGAAATGTCACTGAGAGAGCAGAAAAAGTAATGCATACTGCAGTCCAAAAAGTTGAGCAACTTTTCCTCACTTCCTATTTTTTTGGTTGATCTAAGCAGGTTTTCTACTAAAGTGAAATGAGAGAATGAGTACTGACTTTCCAAATAATTTTCATGTGATTTCTGATAGCAGGATGTTCATGAGTTGTGGATTATGTACGTGTGTGTGCGTGCATGTGTGTGTGTGTGCGTGTATGTGCGTGCGTGTGTGTGCAGGAATGGGCAGAGAACCACTTCTAGGGTAAAGATGTCTCCTTAGAAGCAAGACCTAATGTGGAGGGAGCACATCTCTTGACATTTCTATGTAGTGCCTGGGCACATCGAGTATTGATGCTATTTAAACCACTATTTTAATAAAGTGTGTAATTGTTTTTGAGGAAGGCATTGTAGTCAAGCTTCAATAATTTGTAAAGCAAGGAGTAGATTTCTAGTGTTCAAAACTTCTATTCTCTTTCTCTGCATCTCCTGCAGGGATGGGTCAAAGGCAAGGATATTGTATTGTATTAGATCACATTGCTAGGAGAAAGTTCTTTCCCAGAGAAAACAGAAGGGTTAAGGATCTGAGGCCACCAGGGAGAGATCTCTCTTTGGCCCTTCTGATGCCCTTGGAATTGCCATTCCTATTTGAAGTGCCAGTTCTGCTCTGGACCTTGGAAAAAAACACTCCTATTGACTTCTTTTCTGGTGTTTAGCCTAATGAAAGGCACCTTCCCGAGCTTGCTATGGCTGATCTTCAGGCTCATATTTAAAGAATAGCCAGATGGTTGTGAAGCTTCCTTTAAAATGTCATTGGTATAAGAGAAGGCCAGTAGTTAAATGACCGAACTCTTTTTTTTTTTTTCCATCTGATGGACAACCTCAAGTTCATGGCTAATTAAAGAAACTCTTCTCCTATCTGGGCAGGGATTCAAAAGAAGATTCCTTTTGGGTGGATCTCTTCAAATCTTCACATCTGGGTAGGATCAGGAGTATGCCAGATACAGAACAAGTTCTTGGAAAGAAAACAATGCAAGTCTCAGTACTTGCCATCAAGAAGCTCATCTGGTAGAGACAATGGAGAAAACAATTATAATATGAGAAGTGTTATGGGAGACCATGGCCATGGAGGTTGAAGGTCTAAGTGTGTGAGTGTGTGAGTGTGTGAGTGTGTGTGTGTGTGTGTGTGTGTTAGGAGTGGTGAGAGATGGAGATGGAGATAGTTCAAGATTTGCTGGAAGAGGTAGTACTTAAATTGAGCCTTGAAGACCTGTAAGAGTAAGCTAAATAGGAAAATCATTGCAGAAACAGCACTGACAATACAAAGAGATGGGGGCTGCACACTCAGAGACCTGCATGTTAGTGTGTCTGGATTCCAGAGCAGAAAGAGAGATGTGACCAGGACTCTGGGAGGAGGTGGGTCCAATCATGACAGGCTTAGTGAGCTTTGCCAAAGGGCTTGGATTCACACTGCGAAACACTGAAGAACTATAAGAGAGTGTCATGACTGGACTTAAGCTTTAGAAAAATATAGTTTGCAATAGCATGGGCAAGCGACAGGAAGGGTCGTGAAGAACAGCGGCAAGATGGCCAGTTAGAAGTGAGAAGTAAACTAGAGAAGTAATAACGGGAGCGGATACAAATACTTCTGTCAACAGAATTTAGGAGTAAATGACGAAGTAGGGCTGGGCAGGGTTGGGGAGATAAAAACGACCCCCTCCCAAGTTTCTGGTGGCATTGGATGAATGGTGGTGTCATTCATTAAGAAAGAGAAAACAGGAGGAGGGGTAGACTCAGTTTTTGCTATTTTGAGTTTGAGATTGTACGATATCCAGATGAGGCCTTGAACTTAGAATCAAGGTTGGCTAGATCTACAGGTTTGAGAATCATCAGTATTTACATGTTATATTGATCCTATCTGTGGTATTTAAAAGTCTCTGTAATGGGCAGGAACAGGTCTCAGTACATTATTTGAATATTATCTTACACGGTGCACTATAAATAATTATATTTATTTTTATAATTCATTTTTTTTTTTTATTTTTAACATCTCATGGTTGTCACAACAATTCTGAAAGATGAGAAAGGCACTGTTAGTCTCGTTTTATAGGAGAAGAAACTGAAGCTCAGAATGAATGACTTCCTGAGGTCACACAGCCAGTAAAGTTGCACTGGTCTGTCTTCAAATCCAGGGCTCCTTCCCGCACACTATGGGGCCTGACATTTCAGTAAACAATTGCATAACTAACCACATCCTCTTTCCTGTAGCAGGCAAATGTGGATCCCTTAAGAGTTTTAAAGACCGAATGTACAATACCCACACAAAGATTATACCACAGCACTCTTGGCAGGCACGGCACCATCCTGGAAGTCCTTATTTAAGTCCTTATTAAATGTATTCTTTGCACATGCTCATTGGCTGGAACAGGGTATAAAAAAAGTATGGTTACATAAAGGACTCCTTATCTGGTCCTTGCTAATATCTTTCTTTTAGTGCCACGGAAAGAAGAGTCTCTGGGGTTGGCACAGTGTTGAGATAAAGTTATTCTGTCTTCACCATAATGCCTATCCTGCAGCTCAGCTGTTGTAGTTGTGCTCCTTGCAAACAGATTGCACAGAAGTATAAGAAAAGCATGGGAGTACCTAGTGAATTCCCTATCCCATTCCCCAGGTGGAGAAACTGTGACTATTCATACCAGTTCGAGTCCTTAACTTTGCCCTCCTCACCCACAGACCTTCCACAAAAACTCTTTAGTGGCTCTCTTTAGGGTCTGCCTCCCACTCTCTGTCTGAGTTCAGGTGACCTGACATCCTCAGGCCCTGGCCTCCCTACGGTGATGTTTTGGGTTGGATGTTCTACTGGACTAGCCTTTCAGATCACTCTTGGTCTGAACTCTCTAGCCGTAGGCAAATCACACGTCACTCTCACTCACATCCTTTCCAGATTCCTGGAAACCCTGCCAGGTCTAGCAACCTTGACTTCAACACTAAGAGAAGAGAAGATAATCATGTGAACTCAGGAAGGGGATGGACCTTAGGTTTTATGATGGAATTTTTATTTTCTAGATCAAAGTGTGTAGTCAGATCATGAAATGATACTCTTCGTTCTCATCATAGCTTATTTACCCATTTCCTTATTATTGAATGTGTTGGTCATTTATACATTTTTTTAATTTTTTCATTTTTTTAGGTGAGGCAACCCTTGGTTGACCTCACAGATTGCAAGGACCTTGTCAGCTTGCAATCCCTTATTTTTTAATTTTTATGCCTACAGCACCTGGTCTTCCTAGATGGTCTCCCATCCAAGTACTAACCAGGCCCGACCCTGCTTAGCTTCCGAGATCAGATGGGATTGGCTTTGTTCAGGGTGGGATGGCCATAGACATAAATTTATGCTCATAGATAATAGTACAAATATATTTGTTCATAAAACCTGTTATTCTGTTGAATTATCATGACTTATTTACCTCAATTGGTATAAGTATCAGGAGTCCTGTGAATTTTTCAGATTCCTCTCCGCTAAGATTCCTTCTAATGTCAAATCCACTAATATCTCTAGTTTATCTTTCTCGCCTTTGTTTTTATTCCATGACTGTAATTCAATTCCTTATTATTTTCCTTTACACTATTTTGATGCCCCCCTACATAGTATCTCTGTCCTGGATTGTATACTCAAATATTCCTCCTAGTATCCCATCTGGTATTTCTCCTTACAGTGACACTTAATGTCTAAAAAGACTTGAGAGTCTCCACATCAAAAATGACCAGTCTTGGTGATTCAGGAGATCTCAGAATTAAAGCCCTACAGTCTCTGACAAACACAATTCTTGTGTAATTGGCTGCTCTTCATGAACAGCAAATAGCTATTCATCCCCTTCCCTCCTCCTCCCACACGCCCCCCCCCCCGCCCCCGCCCCCGCCCCGGCCTGCACCCGCCTCCCCCTCCGGCCCCGCCTGAGAGCTTGTGCTCCTGGGGAAAGTGTTACAGGCTGGAATCTAAGAAAACTCAACTATTTATGATTCCTTACTTTGGTTTGTGCAGCTGAACTCCTAGACATACATGATTAAAAGCACTCTTCTCCTGTGAGGATAGGGCAGGTCTTTTAAACTCCCAATTTATGCCTACAGCTATGTGACTTCCTGAAGGATTTTAAAATAAGGGATCTGACTTCTTACTTCTATGAGGAAAAATGAAGGTCATGGCCTCATCTATGAACCAGGAGCTGAGTATAATCTCATTTATTTGGGAACGCACTAATCCAACTAAAAACAAGATGTACTCCACGAGTCTTATGGTAGAGGAGTATAACTGTCAACTCTCAGACTCACGATGGCCAGGCCCAGTCTATCCTTTCATGTACTGTGGCTCAGAACTTTGGAAAACCAATTGAGACATGCGAAGGCATCTGGACCTGTGATACAGCTAGAAGACAAGTCAGATACTCTGATTTTTACCACAAAATGTCAACCTTGCTTTGTATAAGCCTGGAATCTTTAGCATATGGAATTACTTGAGATCAACTACAGAATCCTTTCTTCTGTATCTTCCTAGTGATTCTAATTTTGAATTTTTACTTTTTGTATTCTGAAAAAAATCCATATCCAACAGAAAAAATTGATAGATTTTAGAACATACTCATCATGCACTCAGCTTGGCCCCATATTGTCAGATCACTTGAGAAGTATATCATAACTTTAGGCCTCCAAATAAATGCTTCCAGAGATCTGTAAGTTAGCATTATGCCCTTGGCTTTTACGAGTTTCAGAGAAAGAATGGCCCTGTGAAGAGGAAAGAATTTGCACTGCTGATTAAACTGGTTCTGAAGAGTAACCCATCACATTATCTATGATCCTTCCTTCTGTGATGACCTGCCTGGTATCACCTTGGCTCTCAGAGCCAGGAGAACCTGGATTTGGAGATATCATTCAGCATCATGGTTCCAAACTTAGCTTCATGCATCCCTAGGGCCTTCAAGCTGGGGTCTCTGGGAACTTGCTACTCATGGAGAGAGGGACCTTGAGAAATGAAGCCAGGGAACATCAGTGAGGACCCTACCCCAGCCTGCTCTCAAATGTTCTGTAGATGGGCCTATTCAATGATTTTGTTTAAGAAAAGGGTTTGTTACCATTACATTAGGAAATGTCTGTATAGTAATTGAAAGAGCGTGAGTTGTGGCATCAAACAGTTCTGAGACTGATTTTCAACTCTATCACTTACCAGCTCTGTGTCATTGGCCATGTAATCTACCCTCTCAACATCTTAGTTTCCCTATTTAGAAAATGAGAATATTAGTAATCCTGTTCTTGAGGATATGTAGAGAGGATTTAGCAAGATTTAGTAAGATTAAAAAAATGCCCATCATGTAGTTTGGTTCTCAACTTTTGGTGTCCACTTAGTATCACTGCTGGAACCCAGGGTCCATCTGCACTGAACAACATTCCCAGGCTTATAATTCTGCACATAGTTTAAAAACAACCTGCAATGTAACTGATACTCAATAAATGCTTTCAAACTGAGCTCCTAGCAAACTGCTTCCATTTATTCACAGTGAGTATAATGTAGTATATCATATTTTTGTGTTTGTTTTATGTTCTTGGCTCACGGCAAGTTCAAAATTCAGTTTTGCACTCAGCTGCAGGTTTCATTAGTTTGGATTATCTGGAATTAGTATCTCCTAGCAGATACATTATTTAGCACTCTTTTTAATCTTATTTTTTTGTGTGTGGTTTTGTTGCATCTCCATTTTTCACTGTATGCCACTTCAAAAATATTTTGGAAATATTTAGTACATAAATAAGTTTTTAAAAGTAAATATAGCTACGTTTATATAACAAACTTTCATCTGTGATATTGCAAGATAGGCACACTAAATATTTGCCATAATAAAGAGTCTGAAAATGTGTAGCAATGTAGAAGCTAAGCTAACTGAAAACACTTCAACATCTTACTTCAGAGTGATAGGCCTGAATAAGTGCAAATAGTTTAAGAGGTAAGTCCCTAGGAAGTTAGTTATAAATCTCAATATATTCCTTGGAGACCAGCATCATAAATAAAGTTATGCCTCCTTGATCTATCACTGAATATTTCCCCTTTTTCTTTTGAATAGTAAATCATCTTGAAAAAACACTCATGTATGGATTATCAAGGCACATCCTGGGATGACAATAGATTGTCAGCACGTTTACAGATGCCATTATTAAAGGAAGTGGTTGATTGATGGAGAAGCACCAAACTAGAGTTAAAGAACAAACAAACAAACAAAAAACAACTTTAAAAGAAGTTGTACCAAACCCCAGGCAACTATATCCAGTATTCTTAGGGCCACTGAAGTTATATGCTGTATCTATTTGCAAAAATGTAATGGCATTTGATAGATCCCATAAGAGTTTTAGCACAGTAGCATAGCTGATAAGGGAAATTATAATTAATATCTTTAAAACATTTAAACTGTCACTACTTCCAACTACCTAATGATGCTGAAGTCATATATGACCACCAGAAAAACACTTTGTGCTATTCTAAAGGATATCATACCTTTCTAAAAATCTTACATCAGATGTTTTTATGATATGTTGTATTATAGAAAGGTAAAAATAAGGTGTATAGAGTTTAACTGAAATACAATTGTAAAAGAAAGAAATAAATTAACCATGGCCAGTTATTATGATTGGTTAAAATAAAAAGAGTAACTTAATGTTAAATGGGAATTTAACTCATGTTCAAGACTGTTCAGGAACATAATATATAAATATTTTCAACACAAATACAGTGAAATCTACAAGTGTGTATTATTGAAGTGCATTATTGTGATAGACTAATATTCCTTTGTAACAAATTAAGAGAGAAAATCAGGACATCTAATTCACTAGAACTGTTTCTATTGCCTATTTTCATATTTATTTTCTTTGCTTCTAAGTAGCATTGAGTTTTTGATATTGTACTAAAAAAAGATTTTCCCATTGACAGGAAAAATCTTCCCAAATAAATAGAATGTTACCTTATTAAAAAAGAAAAAAATTCTTAAAAAAAAGTAAATACAGCCTGTCACATACACTTTGCCCCTGCCAAATTGGAGTTGACTTTCTCGGTGCTTTTGCTCAAAGAATTCTCTTTGCTTACAATGCGCTTCCTTCCATGATCTCAGTTGCTGAAATCCCTGATACCTTACACAGCCCAGCACAAATGCCCTTTTCTTTATGAAGCTTGCTCTGAACTTGCTCTGATCATCCATCCAGCAGTGGCAAAATATTTGTGAACTCACTTCTGTCATTAAGTCAGACAAAGAATAATCTGTCATTTAACATTGTGAATGCAATTGTCTTTAGGAACTTCAGCTGTAAGGAAATGTCCAAAGTTCCAGGACTCATTTGAGGAAGGCAAAAGACAAAGAAGTAGCAAGAGAGCGGGCTCCTGGGAAACAGATGTGGATTTGAACCATGGCTCTGCTTCACATCAGCTGTGTGACTTTGGCTAGATAAATGGCCCTGGATTCCTCACCTATGGAGATGAATGTATCAGTTAGGGATTGTGTTTGGCTCAAACTGTCAAAACTACAACGGGTGAAATGCATAGGGCTTTTCCTCACGTACAAAGAAATACGGAAGAAGCAGTCCAGATGAGACGGGACATCACTTGTACAATTTTTAATCTTTTAGCAGGAAATGAAATGAGACATCTCTTGCAGAGTTAATCTTTTTAGTAAACTTAGTTTTCTTTCCTCCTTTCTTTGGAAAAAAGGCCCTCTCTCTCAAATCCTGATAATTGCCCTGGCTACTCAGATCCTCTGGCTATTGATAAGGGTCATCAGCCCATTGTTAGCAGAAATGGTGTTAAGTCAGACAGGGCCCTTAGAGTCAGGAAGAAGGAGGGGACTTTAGGCCGAAGGTCTTTGTTTTTTACTTTTTAAGAAATATATTAACCAAACTTGTTTCCCTTTACTCACTTAATAGACAAATCAATAATAGAAATTAATAGATATATGATTTAAATAATAAGTTTGTCTCTTCTTTTCCTTGTCTAGGGACTGCGGTGGCACTTCAGCAGAAAACCCAAGACCCCACCTGACTGAGGCAGAAAGGGAAAGAGCTCCATGAAACCCCTGTAGGCAGGGACTACGGCCATTCTTAGCAGGAAGCAGATACAGAAGAAGAGACCTCCCGTCCCTCAACATCCATACTAATAATGGGGTTCACGGCTCTTCGAAAAGAGCTAGGCAGGAAAGTTAATTAGGGGGTTTTGGGTCTGCCTGCAAAGACACTGAGGTCATCCTATCCTAGAAGGGGTCCACCCTAATCCATCCACAATTAAGCAAGCCAGAAGGCATTTTTCTAACTCACACGAAGAAACCAGTAGGTAGAGAATTAGGT